>NC_046660.1:7516599-7572294 GCF_010883055.1 Belonocnema kinseyi | reverse complement strand
CCCCCCCCCCCCCCCGACCATTTTGATCGCTGGTAACTCGGTTATCATTGTGGCCCAAAAATTTTTCTTTATGGCGCATATGAGCGCATTTTTAGATCTTTAAGATCATGTTGAAAAAACGTATTTCATTAGATTGGTGGATCAAACTTAGGTGTAATGGTTTAATTGCGTATTTTTTTATTTATTAAGTCTTACATTAAATCCTAGTTTTCAGAGTGCAGTTATAGAATAGGTTTGGCTATGATGCTCCAGTTTGATGATAATATTATCCACTTTGAGGATAAGCTGATTCCGCTCAAAGGTTTGTCCCAAGCTGTAAGATCCGCTTCGTGAATTACTAGTTTTTAAATAATATAATGTAAATAAATAAAGTCCAATTACAAGTTATATATTTTTTTACGTTCAGCAGATTTTATATGTTTTTCAAATTATACAAGGTTCTATTACAGGTACCAGCAGCAGATAATCTTATTTACTAATAGTAAGATAAGTCATTTTATTCTTCTCAGCCTTCTCATCATTTTTTATATCTTTTCTCAATCGTTTAGCCTCGTTTTGATTTTCGGTAACATTAAGGTCGATCGGATGATAAAATTGGCTAGGTTGAGACTGCAGTTCCCGAGAAGCTTGCAAAAGAGCTTTCTCTTTTTGAAAATTTTGAGCCCTTTCAAGAGTTCTCCGTTTATCTCTTTCAGCTCTCCTAGCCTTTTTCATCTCTGCAGAGAAAAAGTGCAGGTTGATGGGGCGTTTAATATTAGGAAGTTTGTTTTTGCTTTCAGGCATTTGTAAGTATTGATATGTTCATTGGCAAAATATGATAAATAGATTTTTTTAAACTTCTATAGTTTTTGACCTAATTTTTTTTATTTGGCCAACTTTCTGGAAGGCATCCTAACTTCGAGTAAATCAATTAGATACACAGTTGACCCCCAAGATATTATTTATCTGAAGTTGGATAAAAACGCTGAAAACAATCAAAAACTACAATTATCAGATGAGAGACAATTTTGATCCATCTCGTAATAAAAATTTCTGCCATCGGATAATCGTTTACAAAATTGTTTTATGCGTTTTTAACCAACTGCAAATAAATAATATCTCGATAATTTGCTGTGATATAACTGAAAAAAGTTTAAAATCGAAATTAGAATATTTTAGAACTATGATACAAGAAAAAGGGTTATTTATAATTAAATTCAAGTACACAGATCGACTGTAATTTAAAGAGTCTAAACAAATATCATTTTTATTAACACTTTCAAACAATTGAATACAATGTTCCGGAATTGAGGCTTGCAACTTCATGTATACAATTCCACATTAAACTACTTGTTAATTCAATTAGAATTCTTTAAACTCTTTGAATTCCATATATTTTTATTCTCCTAAAGTTTTTAGACTTCCCCTAATTTTTCCAATTCCTTAAATTCTTTGAATTCCTTTAATTCATGGAATTACATGAATTCTGCGTATTTCTTAAATTCTTAAAATTCCTACAGTCTTTCGAATTGAATTCATAGACTCCCTTAAATTATTCGAATACCTTGAATTTTACGAATTCTTTTGTCTTTAAAAATTACTTGAATTTTTCGAATTCCTTACATTTTGTGAATTCCTTAAATTTCTCGCAATTCTTAAATTCTTCGAATTACTTGAACTATTTGTATTGCTCAAATTGTTCAAATTCCTTAAATTTTTTGAATTTCGAAAATTCCTTAAATTCTGTGAATTACTTAAATTCTTCGAATTTTGTCAAATTTCTTAAATCTTTGGAGTTCATTAAAATTTTCGAATTCGTTAAATTTTGCGAAGTCCTTTAGTTTTTCGAATTCCTTTAATTCTTTGCATTCATTGAATTCGTGGAATTACTTGAATTCATGGAATTACTGGAATTCATGAAATTACTTGAATTTAAATTCATGGGACTACTTGAATTTCATGTATTCCGTACATTCTTCGAATTCTTTAAATTCGTCAAATTACTTGAATTTTTGGAATTCCTTAAGTTTTTTGCATATTCCAGATTTCTTAAATTCTGGCAATTACTTAAATTCTTGGAATTTTGAAATTTTTCGAATTCCTTAACATTTCTAAATTCCTTAAATATTTCGAAGTACTTTATTTTTTCTAAGTCCTTTACTTCTTCGAATCCCTTGGATTCATGGAATTACTTAAATTTCACGTATTCTTTTAATTCTTTCGCATCCTTTAATTTTTTTAATTCGTTCAATTCTATGAATTCTATGAATTCCTTATATTCTTCCTTATCCTTAAATTTTTCGAATGTGTTGAATTGGTTAAATTCCTTAAAATCTTTGAATTTCTTAAATACTTTGAATTCCTTAAATTCCTCAAATTTCTTTGATTTTTCGAATTTATTAAATTCTTTGAATTCTTTAAATTCTTTAAATTACTTGAATTCTTCCAATTCCCAAAATTCTTCGAATTCCAAGAAATTTCGAATTCCGCTAATTCTTTAAATTGTGGGAATTGCTTAAGGTCTTTAAATTTCGAAACGTTTAAAATTTCTTTAAATATTTTCAATTCATGGAATTACTTGAATTCTTCGAATTCCTTAAATTCTTCAAATCCCTTAACTTTAATTATTTCGATTTCTTGAATTCTTTTAAATCCTTAAGTTCTTGGAACTTATTACATTTTTTTAATTCTGCGAATTCATTCAATTCTTCGAATTACTTTAATTCTTGGAATTATTGGAATTTTCCGAATTTCTAAAATTCTTTGAATTACTTTAATTCTTTAAAATCCTTGAATTCGAAGAATTTAAGAAATTCCTGTATGCAATTCGCAAAATGTAATAAATTCGAAGAACCCAACTTTTTTGAAATCTTAAGGAATTGAAAAAACTTAATGAATTCGAATAATTTGTGGGATTTTAACAATTTAAGGAATTCAAAGAACTTAAGAAACTGCATGAATATCTCATAATTGAAGAAAGATTAATAATTCAAGGAATTCCAAAAACTCAAGACATTCTTATAATTCAAGGTATACTTTTAATTCAAGAACTTTAAATAATTCAAGCAATGCCAAACATTCAAGAAATTGAAGCAATTCAACGAATTCAAATAATTCATGGAACACAAAGAATTTATGGAATTCAGAACATTTAGTGCAATATAGAATTTTATTGATTTTTATGAATGTAGGGAATTAAGAAATTCATTTTAAAGTCGTGCTAATCATATTGAATTATTTTGAGAGCATCAGAAATTTCTTATTCCGTTATCTTGAAGCACACCCTTTCGAAATATTGAAAAATAAACTAGTTGATTCGAGGGACATGCCAATTGATGCTCAAGAGATTTTAAGTTTATTGTATTTGAAATTAAATTTTTTTTTTAATTTTCTTGATTTTTGTAATTTAAGGTTTATAATTTTTTTAAAATATACTGAACACATTTTTCGCATCAACATGATTCAACAGGATCTTAGAAACATACGTAAGATCAAGTTAACATTAAAAGAAAATTAAAGTATTGAGTGAACTGGAAACTTCAAAGTAAAAAAATTCTAACCTTTCACGTGCGCAGAAGGTAAACATAACATGTCATGATTAAATCGGTTTCTAAACTTAAATGTTTAGAATTTTTTATCAGAGTTAGTTTCTGACGGTTGACTATTATTATGAGTCTATTTTAATACAGAAATCGAACTCATTTCATTAGATTAGCAGACCGAACTTAGGAACAATTGTTTAATTACGTATTTCTTTATTTATTAAGTCTTATATCGAATCCTAGTTTTCACAGAGTGGTTTTTGGTCAGGCTTGGCTAAGATGACACCTAATCAGTTTGCACATTCTAAAAGTAAGATGTTTCAGTTTGTGGATATTATATTCCAGTTTGAAGATAATATTTCCCAGTTTAAGGATAATATTGTCCAGCTTGAGAATAAGCTGATCCCGCTTAAAGAGTAGCCTCTTCTCCCAAATTCTCGCAATGATACAAACTAACGTCCCAAAACTATAAGATTCGCTTAGTAAATTACTACCCTTCAAATAACATAATGCAAATAAATAAAGTCCAGTTATTAGTTAAATCTGTTTTTATTTTCAACAGGTTTTATGTGTGTTTCAAATCATACACAGTTTCATTAAGTGTTTTGAGAGCTTTCAGATGATCCAGTATGATGATGAAATTTGCCAGCTTCTATCTGCATTGCCCTGGAAGCTTGCAATTGAACCAGGTCTTCTTGAGACATTTTAGCCTTTTCAACCTTCTTATCGCTTTCAGTATCTTTTCTCAATCGTTGAGCCTTGTTTTGAATTTCGGAAACAGTGAGGTCCTTCGGATGATGAAATTGGCCAGGTTGAGGCTGCAGTCCCAGAGAAGCTTCCGATAAAGCCTTTTCTTTTTTAACCCTTTTAGTTTTCTCCATATATCTTCGTTTATCCCTTTCAGATCTCCTTGCCTTTTTCATCTCTTCAGAGAAAGAATTAAGGTTGATCGGACGTTCCGCAGTAGAAAGTTCGTCAATACGTTCAGAATGTGGGTCAGTTTCGTGGCCACTTTTCATAAGGTACTGAAAATATGGAGGGTATTTAGATAGATCTGGTTCTTTCCCCTTTTCTTTACCTTTTTTGGATTGAAAGCTTAAGTCTGTAAACACAAATAGAAATTCATGAATTAAGAAAAAAGTCAGGATATTTCTGTCAGAAGCACTTTAAATTAGACTATAGTCACCGTTTAAGGCCATGTGACGAAAGGGTCACGTGACCAAACCTGGTCAACAATTTTTCTTTCCCAACTTACGTCTAAACGAAATGAGATATCGCTCTGAAGGTTTGGGAAATGAAAGAGGAGATAATAAAGTCCATGTCTCTGCTTTTTTCTGGTGGAAATTTCGAGAAAAAATTTTTTTTGAAGAAAATACCAGTGGAAGTTTTTTTCCCAACTTACGTCCACACGGAATGAGATGTCGTGCTAAAAATTTGCCACGATTAATAGAACGACCCAGAACTTAGTTATGCATATAGATTTGAAAATTCGAATTTCTGGATTCTTCTCAGCAATATCTCCAAGTGTTTTTTTCATTAAAAAATTAATTATTTAAACAATTATATTGTTTATAATTTTTAAACATTTATTTAAAAAATTTTAAAATGAAAAAAAAAACGTCTGGAGATATTGTCGAGAAGAATCCAGAACTATCTTACTTTTTCTTTAGGACTTTTGGTTTTTTTATAATGAGGGATAAATAATCAAATCCATGTGCGCCATGGCATATCGTAAAACCGTGTGCGTAGAGAGGGCAAAAGCAATGTTTAAACTAACTTTTTTGAATTGTTAAAAAATTTTGTTTATTTATGATACTTCAAGGTATGTTATTTTTCACTTAATAACTCTGAATTGTTTACCACAATTGTTAAATCAATTTTTAAACATTATAAACAATACAATTGTTTAAATAATTTTTTTTCAAATGAAAAAACACCTGTAGATATTTCCGAGAAAAATCCAGAAATATCTTCACTTTTTCTTTAGGGCTTTTGGTTTCTTTTTATAATGAGGGATAAATAATCAAATCCATATGCGCCATAGGATATCGTAAAGCTGTGTGTGTAGAGGGGGCAAAAACAATGTTTAAACTAACTTTTTTAAATTGTTTAAAATTTTTTTTCGTTCAGGATATTCAGGGTATGTTATTTTTCATTCAACAACTTTGAATTGCTTACGACAATTGTTAAATAAATTTTCAAAAATTATAAACAATATAATTGTTTAAATAATTATTTTTTTCTGAATAAAAAAAACCTGGAGATATTGCTCACGCAATTCCATGCAATTTTTAATACATTAAAATAATGTTAATGGATTAGAAAGGATGTCAAAAATTTTAGTATCTTTTTAAAATTTCAGAATAATTATCAAGAGTTTTTACAAATATTGAAAGAATTTGCAAAAATTTTAAAGGATTTGGAATACTTAAGGGTTTTCAATAGCTTCCTATGAATATTAAATTGATTTCAATAGTTTTAAAGAATTTCGAAAAATTGCAAAAATTTTTGGTATTTTGATCAATTTCATATAATTTTCCAGATTTTAAAAAAGATTTCACAGGATTTTAAATATTATAGGAATTTGATAAATTGAAAGTAATTTCGAAGAATTTGAAATATTTCAGGTTATTTTTCAAATTTAGAAAGAATTTTCAAGCGCTTTTAAAATTTTTTGAAGTATTTCAATTATTCAAAGGGATTTCAAAGAATTTTAAAGATTTAAGTGCATTTTTTTAATTTCCAAAGAATTTCAAAAAATTATACAAATTTTTATAGGATATTAAATTATTTTAAATATTTTAGGGCATTTAAAAATAATCCAAGGAATTTTTCCAGCTGTTTACAAAATGTCAAGGGATTTAAAAAGAGTTTAAAGAATGTAAAATATTTTAGTATAATTCAAAAGCTTTTGAAGGCATTCTCAATCACAGAAGAAAATGCTTAAAAATAAATTTATAAACGTTTCGAGTTGTGATATTTTTTAATATTGTTAGCAATAAACTTACCGATAGCGATAAGGAAAACTACACACATTAGTATTTCGGTCCACATTTAAGCTACAGGAACCATTAATTTTTTTTTAACTTTTTGCTTTTTCGAAGGTAAATAAGAAAGTTTTCGGATACTACTCGCTTTTATGGAACGATCTGTTTAATTTTTTTATCATGTTTGAGAATCTGTACCCTATATTGAATCATTTTTTCTGTCTCGAAAATATGTTTTTTTTTGTGATGAAAGACAGAAATGCGGATATGAAGCATATACGGAATCTCTCATATTTCAAAATTTCACTATATTCATACATCAGAATAATTTGCAGAAAGCAATGTTGAAATACTTATTGACCAAATTTGATAAATATAAAACTACAATTATCCGATGATTAATAATTTGTATCCGTCTCGTAATAAAAATTATCTGCCATCGGATAATTGTTTACCAAACCGTTTGAAGCATTTTTAGCCAACTTTAGATCAATAATAATAATAATAATAATAATAATAATAATAATAATAATAATAGAGTAATAATAATAATAATATTAATCTTAAGAGCCTCGGTAACTTAAGAGCCTCGGTGGCTCAAGAGCCTCGGTGGCTTAAGAGCCTCGGTGGCTCAGTTGGTTAAACACTCGGACTTCACCTCAGAGGTCCGGGGTTCGATTCCTGAGCCGTTACCTCTGGAAATTTTTCAATGTACCTTTACCGAGGTTCTGGTGGTTCGGAACTCACCTTAAGCTGTAGGTCCCCCCATCGTGTACTTGACTGCAACCCAGTCCGTCAATGATGGGGTAATAACCAGGCTTTGTCCAATATGTCTGGGCAGACTGCTCTCATCAGATCACTTGATTGCATTATAAAAATGCGTCCGTGACTGATGATATATATCGGGACAGCCCCGTCCAAAAATGATCAAATACAAAATACAACTCTAACCAAAAATGCCTTCGACATGTTGGGCAGTATAAGCCTGTGGCAACATTTCAACACTGAAATGTTTTTTATAATAATAATAAATTAAAATGGACCTCGTCCATTTTAATTTTTCTAGCTGCTTAAGTTTTTTGAATTCTTTGAATTCATTGAATTACTGGAATTCTTCGAATTAAAAAAATTTTCAAATTCTTTGCATTTACAGAATTACTTAAATTCTATATGCTCCTTAAGGGGGTTGTACAGGAACATTTTTTCAAAAAATCGGTTTTCCAAAAATGACAAATTCTTGTATTAAATATTTTTGAAATGCCATTTTGTTTTCTTTTTCCAGATTTTAATTTCTGCGGTCCCGACCATACCTACAACTCTACTCTTTAATAATTTTGCGAATTTGTTTATTTCCGATGTTAGAAATGGAGATATCATGTCACCCAGATTTTAGCAGGACTAACTTCGGGCAGCCGTAACTGTCATATTTACGATGGAATTGAAATTTTTAAAAAATTTAGAATAATATTTGATGTCGATATTTAGGTGTAAGAAGTTTGAATCAATAAAATAATTAATAATATGAAAAAAAATGCTTCAAAAAAACCTGAAAGTCCCGGTACGAACCCCTTAAATTCTTCACATTCCATAAATTTCTTAAATTTTTTTAATGCACTAAATTCTTCGAATTACTTAAATTTGCCGACTTCCTTAATTTATTCGAATTACTTAAAGTCTTCGAATTCTTTAAATTCTTTAAATTGCTTAAATTTTTGAAATTCTGAAGTTTTTTGAATTCCTGAAATTTTTCGAATTCCTTATATATCTTTGAGTTCCTAGAATTCTTGGAATTGCTTGAGTTCTTGGAATTCTTTGAATTCATGGAATTGCTTGAATTCCGAAGATTCCTTGATATCCTGGAATGGGTGGACTTCTTAGAATTCCTTAAATTCTCACATTTCCTTAAATTTGTTGAATTTATTTCTTGGAATTCCTTATATTTTTCGAATGCTTTAAATTTAACGAATTCCTCACAATTTTTAAATGTAAATGTGTAAATAAACGTGTAAATGTGTAAACTAAATGTATTAATAGCTTTTTGGGAAAAATTCTAAAAATTCTTTCTTCTGTTTTAGAAACTGCAGTGCAATAATTAAAAAGAAAAAGTAAGACAAATGGAAAGTTTTTCGACAAACAATTGTCAAAGTTTTATTTTTCACGTGTATTTAAATAAAGGTTATTTCAGTGAAATAATTTATTTTCTCAAAAACTCTTTGATGAGAAGATTAGAAGGTCTGACAAGATTAAAAAAAGGAGTTATTTTCCTAATATTTGTGTGAAAATTTTGAATGATTTTTTTTTAGAAATGAACTTTTAAAGAAAATAAAGAAGACTTTTAAACACATTAAACTATTTAAATTATTTCTAACTATTGAAAACATTTAAGAATTGTGGCATTAAAATGCACTTGAAATTTAAGATTTTAGCATTTAATTAATTAAATATTCATAATTAATGAAAGATTTTCATTTTTCCCTTAAGAGCAATGGACTTATCATTTAATAAAATTGTTGTAAAAATTTTTCTTTGAAGGTGGTGTGGAAAGGAGTTTTATTAAAAAATGTGTGGGATTTTGTAACAGACAACTGAATGAATTTCTGACCTTTCTTATTTTTATTTTTTAAGTGCATATTAATCTGCTTTATGTTTAGAGCAAAATCATGCGCTGAAAAACGATAAAAAAAATATATTTCTGAAACTAGTCCATAAGGTTAAAGCTAAATCTGCACAAACGCTTGATAACATCCCAGTGGGCACAAAATTTTGCGTCGTCTTTACGACGTCGCGTGGTTACGACATGTTTACGACATCTGTAGAACATCTTTACGACATCCTATGTCCATGTCTTTTCGGTGTTTTTGTGATATCGTAAATACATCGTCAGACCATACGACTTATTTACGATATCGTAAAGACACTTTAACGACATGGACATAGGATGTCGTAAAGTTGTCGTAAAGATGTCGTAACGATGTCGTAACGATGTCGTGAAGACGTCTTAACACTTTGTGCCCGCTGGGATTTTGGGCATTTTTACATTCTCATCAGAGAAGGTATTAGATTTATTTAAAATTTACCCCCCCCCCCCCAGTTTTAGTCAAATTTCCACGTTTTGAGATCCCCTGAATCCGTAAAACAGGTTTTACAAATGTGTCTGTCTGTATGTATGCCTGTCTGCCATTTTGGATGAAAATGCAAAAAGTGGTCACATTTTGAATATTTTAAGACCACTTTTTTAAAAACTCAAAAATTCTCTATACGGTTATTCATAGAATTAAAAAAATTTAACAATTTATCCTCATGACTTTTTTTTGAAAAATCAAAAATGACTAGAGTTTTAGTATTTTCAAAATCGAGAAAAACAAACTAAAATGAACGATTTAAGCCAAAAAATGCATCTTATGAAAAAAATTCTGGAAAAGAAAAACGTTGCTCTTTGAAAGCCCTACAAGATTATGATAACAACTTTTTCAATTTGGTCAAAAAGTTCAAAATTTAAAATTTGATAGCACAAAAAAATTTTGAAACCACATTTTTTCCAGATGTATAAATTCTTTGCACGGTTGTTTATGGTGCTTCAAAACTTTAACAATTTATCCTTCTGACTTTTTTTTATAAAAAAAAAATTATCAGAGTTAGAGCATTTTCAAAATCCTAAAAAACCAACTAAAATGTACATTTTAAGCCAAAAAACACATGGTATGAAAAAAGTCAAAATAAGAAAAACTTTGCTTTTTGAAAGCCCTACAGGACTATAATAACAACTTTTTAAATTTGGTCGAGAAGTTGAATACTCGAAATTTGATCGTACCAAAAATAATGAAAAATCCGAAAATTCAATTTTCTAGTCAAACAATGCAAGATACGAAAAAAATAAAAAAGCTCATATTGCGCGCCCTGGAAAGAACTACAATTTAAGAATGAATCACTTTTCGATGTAAGGTACGAGAAAAAATGAGACAAAATTTAAATTTCTGTTTTCTGTAGGAAATTATTGGTTTGAAAATTAATTTTTTCATTTATAAATTCGAGTTTTTGCTTGAAAATTCAAATCTTTTTTTGAAACTTTGATTTTTTGGGTATGATGATTATTTTTAGCTGAAAATGTAGCTATTCAATTTTTCCCTGAAACATTATTTTTCAGTTGAAATTCAACTATGTGGTTGAATATTCATGTATTTTATTGCAATTTTGTCTTTTTTGGAAGAAGTCTTTTTGTACGTAAATTCATTTCTTTGGTTGAAAATTGGACTATTCTGTTGTAGATTTGATTGTTCTTTTATTGAAAATTAATTTTCTTTATTGCAAATTCAATTGTTCCATTTTTTGTTAAAAGTACATCTTTTGTATTAAAAATTAATTTATATTGTTGAAAATTCCATTTTTTATCTGAAAATGTAACAAATTTTGACGACGTCTTTACGACATAGTTACGACATCTTTACGACAACTTTACTACATCCTATGTCCATATCGTTTCGGTGTCTTTAGGATATCTTAAATAAGTCGTATGAGCTGACGATGTCTTTACGATATCGCAAAGACACCGAAAGGACATGGACATATGATGTTGTAAAGATGTCGTAAATATGTCGTGACGATGTCGTACAGACGTCGCCAAATGTTGTACCTACTGAGAATGCTTTTTCGCACCAAAATATCGCACTGTATCATTACAACTTCGCACTTCGGTGTGACGTTGTACGAATTTTTTCGAACAGTCTGCAAGTTCAGTTCATTTCTTCGATATCCTTAAATTCTACGAATTAATTGAATTCCACGTATTCCTTAAATTTGTCAAATTCTTTGAATTCCTGGGTTAACTTATTTGTTGCAATTCCTTACATTTTTTGATTTCAATAAATTTGTCGAATTCCTGGAATTCATGGAATTACTTCAATTCTACGTATTCGAATTTCTTAAGTTTTTCTAATTACTCAAAGTTCTTCAATTTCTCGAATCACTTTAATTTTTACGAATTGCTTTAATTTTTCCAAATTTTAAAATTCTTTAAGTGAAATGGTATTTGAATAATTTAAAAAACTCGAAGGTTTCAAGTAATTCTATTATTTTAAATTGTATTTAATTGATTTTTATCAATTTAAGGCCATGTAATGAGTGGGCCACGTGAATAGATTCCTACCTGACCCTCACTTTTCTTATTTCCCAACTTATTTTCACACGAAGCGCCACATCGAGTTGAAAATTTGGGATAATCTATAAGAAGCACTAAGAAAGGTGGGTCTGGTCCTAAAATTAGATAATTATGAAGAAAGCAAAAAAAATTATTTACAACAAAAAAACTTTGTTCACAATTATACAAATTAAGGACCAGCCCCACCATTCTTAATGCTTCTTGTTTAGTATCCCAAATTTTCAACTCGATGTGGCGTTTCGTGTGATAATAAGTTGGGAAATAAAAGTAGTGACGGCGAGGTAGGAATCTGGTCACGTGACCCACTCTTCACATGGCCTTAAGGAATTAAGAAATTCTTTCAAGTCATACTACTAATTTATTATTATTTTGAGAACGTCAGAAATTTATAATTACGTTTCTTGAAGCAAATCCTTTTGAAATACTGAAAAATAAACTTGCTGATTCAAGGGACATTTTAAATTCTTTAGAAAAAATGTTATAGATTTAGAAATTAACTCACAAAATTTTAAGAGCATGGAATTTAAAAAAGTTTTATTTTTAAGCTTTCCTCATTTGCGGAATTTACAGTTTATAATTTTTTGAAACAAACCCTGAACCGATTTGGCGTATGACCCTAATTCAATAGGAGCTTAGAAACTGATGTGGTATCAAAATGATATTGAAAGTAACTTTCAGTATTGAGTGAACTTGATACTTCAAAGTAAAAAAAAAACATCTAACCGTTGTAGTGCATCAGAAGTAAACATGACATGTCATGGTTCTGTCTATTTCTATACTTAACTATTTAGAATTTGTAGGACCATACTTAGTTTCTTACGGCTGAATATTATTTCAAACCTATTTCAATCAAGACATAGAATTGATTTCGTTCCTAGTGGGCACAGCATTTAGCGACGTCTTTACGACATCGTTAAGACATCGTTACGACAACTTCACTACATCCTATGTCCATGTCGTTTTGGTGTCTTTGCGATATCGTAAAGACATCGTCAGATCAAACGACTTATTTACGATATCGTAAAGACACTATAACGACATGGACATAGGATGTCGTAAAGTTGTCGTAACGATGTCTGAAGGACGTCGTAAAGACGTCGCCAAACTTTGTGCCCACTGGGTTAGATTGGCGAAACGAACTCAGGCGCTATTGTTTTATTGTTGTCTTTTTTTATTTATTAAGTCTTACATCGAATCCTAGTTTACAGAGTGTAGTGATAGTATAGGTTTGGCTAAGATGACACCGAATGAGTTTGTCCACTCTGAGAGTAAGATGTTCCAGTTTGAGGATGATATTGTCCACTTTGAGGATAAGCTGATCCCGCTTAAAGATTAGCCCTAAACTGAAGATCCCTATCGTAAAATACTACTCTCTAAATAGTATGATGCAAATAACTAAAGTCCAATCATAAGTTAAATATGTTTTTTTTTTATTTTCAACAGTTTTAAAATGTTTTTCAAATTGTATAAGATGCTATTACAAGTTTTTCTTTGGACAGAAATAAGGCCTACGATTTAACACTTTGAGATATCTCTTCAGTATTATTTGTTCACGAGAACCATCTTTTTCACTGAAGGTAAGATGATCCAGTTTGATGATGAGATTGGCCAGCTTGAGTCTGCATTGCCCCGAAAGCTTTTTTAGCATTCTCATCCTTTTCAGCATCTTTTCTTAGTAATTTAGCCTCGTTTTGAATTTCGGAAACATTCAGGTCGATCGGATGATAAAATTGGCTAGGTTGAGGCTGCAGTTCCCGAGAAGCTTGCAAAACAGCTTTCTCTTTTTGGAAACTTTTAGCCCTTCCCAGATTTCTCCGTTTATCTCTTCCAGCCTTCTTAGCCTTTTTCATCTCTGCAGAAAGAAAATTCAGGTTGATCGGAAGTTTAACAGTAGGAATTTTACGCTTTCTTTCAGGTATTGGTTTTGGTTCGGGAACATTTTTCATAACACTCTGGATATATGGAGGGTGTTTAGAAAGCTCTGGTTGTATCCCCATCCCTTCATCCTGTCTAGATTGAGAACTTAAGTCTGTAAAAACAAATAAAAATTCATGAATTTAAGAGAATGAAATTAGTATTTCAATCAATTTTGCTTAGTCATATGAAGATTTTTTTGAACATATTTGCACGGGGGCTACAGATAAGGAAAAATACGGAAATCAGGGAAAAGTGAGGCGATTTTGTTTGTCAGCGAAGATAAGGGAAAAGTAAGGAAATTTGAGAAAAAAATTTCAAAATTCCGGGAATTTCTCTAAGAAGCACTTTAAATGACACTTTAAGCATCGTTTGAGGGAATTTTAAAAGCTTCAATATAGTATGTGATATATTTCAATAATGGAAAGGTATTCTGAAGAATTTCACAAGATTCCATCTAATAAGATTGCAAGGAATTTTTCATTGATTTCAACAGTTTTAAAGAATTTCAAGAAGTTGCACAAATTTTTAAATATTTTGATAAATTTTAAGGAAATGTCGGGATCTTTTAAAAGATCTGAGGGATTTTAAATATTGCAGCGCATTCCAAAAGATTCCAAGACACTTTGAATAGATTTCAATAATGATAAAGGGGCTCAAGAGATTGCAAAATTTTTAGGGTAAATCGATCAATTTAAAGAAAATTTCAAGATCTTCTAAAATTTCTAAGACATTTTGAAAGGTTTCGGAAGATTTTAAATATTATAGGAATTCAATAAATTAAAAGAAATAGCGAAGAACTTAAATGATTTTAATGTATTTTTCAAATTAACAAAGATTTTCAAGAGATTTTAAATGTTTTTGAAGGATTTTAAAAGATTTTAAAATAGTTTGAAGAATGTGAAATATTTTAGTGTAATTTATAAGCTTTTAAGGCATTTTCAATCACAGAAATAGAAAATTAAAAATGACACAATTTAAATTTAAAAATGTACTTAAAACGGAAACATTAAGATGATATTGTGACCTTCTCAATACCCGACAAATGTTTACTGAACTAAATTCAATTTTTGAATGTAGTAAAATTTCTGAATTAAGGGTGTATCATCGTGTTTAGAGAAAACAATTTTATAAACATTTTTAATTTCGAAGTTTTTTAATGTTGTTAGTAATAAACTTACCGATAGCGATTAGGAAAACCACACACATGAGCATTTCAACCCACATGTTAGCAACAGGAACCACTGATTTTTTTTGCTATTTGCTTTTTTGAACTTAAATCATAACTTTTAAGGAGACTATTTCGTCTTATAGAACAATGTGTTTAAATTTATTTTATTTATTTTTTAATTCCGTGCTTTATATAGCTTTGTTATTTTCCTGTCTCGAAAAAGGTTTTTTTATAGTTTTGAACCACAAAAATGGGAATATGAAGGATATCTAGAAGCTCCGATATTTCAAAATTTCACTATATTTATATATCAGCATGATTTGCAGAAAGAAATGTTGAAATATTTATTGACAAAATTTAATGAATAGATTTTCTTGAAACTTCTATAGTTTTTGACCTGAATTTTTCTAAAAATAAAGCCTTTCATCAGAAATAAATCATAAATGCCAATTTAATCAATTAGATACACATTACATCCCCGAGATTTTTTTTTATCTGAAATTTAATGGAAACGCTGCAAACAATCAAAAACTACAATTATCCGACGAAGGATAATGGAATTACTTGAATTATTCGAATTTCTTAAATTTGGCTAATTCCTTAAATTCATCAAATTCTTTGAATTTTTTAATTCCTTTATTTTTTCGAATTCTTTGAATATTTCGAATCTCTTAAATTCGTTTATATCCTTAAATCCTTTAAATTACTTGAATTGTTCAAATTCCTTTAATTCTTCGGATTCCTTAAGTTTTTCGTATTCCGCGAATTTCTTTAATTCTGTGAATTACGTAAACTCTTAGAATTTCTTGATTTTTCGAATTTCTGAAATTCTTTGAATTCCTTGTATTTTTCGAAATCTTTAAATTCTTCAAGTTCGTGGAAATCTTCGAATTCTGCGAATTACTTGAATTCTTCGCATTCCTTAAATTCTTCGAACTCCCTAAATTCTTCGAATTTTTTAAATTCCTGAAACTCATCGAATTGCTTGAATTCATCGAGTTACATTATTTGTGCGTATTCTTTAAATTCTTACAATTCCTAACATTTTTCGAATTGAATTCTTCTTATTCTTTATATTTTTCGAATACCTTAAATATTTATATTACTCAGCTTATTTGAATTACTTAAATTCCTCACACTCCTTAGATTTTTCAAATTCCTGAATTCCTTAAGTTTTTCGAATTTCTTAATTTCTTTAAATTCCTTGAATTCATCGAATTTCTTAAATTTTTAGAATTACTTGCATTTTCGTGAAATTTGTGGATTTTAAATTTGTGGAATTACTTGAATTCTTCGATTTTCTTGAATTCCTACAATTATTTACATTTTTCGAATTCCTGAAATTCTTAGAATTTCTTAGATTCATGGAATTACTTGAATTCTTCGAATTCCTTAAATTATTCTAATTTATGAAATTCTCTGATTTCATTAATTTCCTCGAATTACTTAAATTCTTTGAATTGATTGAATTCCTGGAATTACTTGATTTATTCGAATTCCTGAAGTTTTATTAAATTACCTAAATTTTCCGAATTCTTTGAATCTATCGAATTCCTTAATTTTTTTAAACTCATTAAATGTTCTTATTCCTGAAATTCTTCGAATTACTTGATTTCTTCAAATTCTTCAAATTCCCTGAATTCTTCCTACTGATTCAGTTTTTCGAATTCCTTAAATATTTTTTCAATGTAATTTTTTTTAGAAGAAATTTCATTTTTCTTGAATAAATATGTAACTATTTGGGTAAAATTTAAATTTTTTTGAAAGCTCATCCTTTTTATTTAAAAATTCACTGGCTTTATTAGAAATTAAATCTTTTTTGAATAAAAATGCAAGTATTTGGTAGGAATCCATTTTTTTTTAATTCATCCTTTTTAGTTAGGGGAATTCATTTTTTAGAATTGAAATTCAATATTTTTTGTAGAAACTTATTTTTGGTTAAAAAATGCATATTTTAAATTAAATTCTTTATATTTTACGAACTCCTTAAATTACCCGAATCCCAACAATTATACGAGTTCCTGAAATTCTTTAGATTCTTTGAATTCCTGAAATTCTGCGAATTCCTTGAATTTCTAAAATTTTTTTAATTTCTTAAATTCTTCAAATTCCTTAAATTCATGGAGTTACTCTAATTTTTAGTATTCTTGAATTTCTGAAAATTGATTATTATATGGAATATAAATCGAAAGAAAAATTTACAGATTAAAGTTTAGTGATTGTGAAATCTCTTTTTTTAAAGCTCCTTCGATTCGAACGAACACATTATTATTACGTGTTTCGTGAGAAAAAACTGTTTAAATTAAATTTGCACATCTAATTCAGAAACAATTTTATTCTAAAGAATTTAATTTGAACTTGTTTTCTTTTTTAACGAGATACAAAATTTAAAATAATATTTTATTTAACATAATTTTTCATTCAAATTATATCTACAAATCTATTTTAAACCACTTCATCCTAGAATGAGTATTCTAAGTTGAAATCGTAATTCTTATATTTTAATAAAAATTCGTTTTTTGTTTTCGTTTTTTTTTTAATTCAAAAATTCATTTCAAAAAGATTAATCTTAAAAAATTTGAATTCTCAAAGTTTCAGTGAAAATTAATTTCAAACCAAAAGAATGGTGTTTCCACTAAACAGTTACATTTTTGACAAAATAAATAACCTTTCAATAAAAAATAAATAAAATTTCAACCATGTTGTTTAACTTTGATCTAATTAGTTGAAATTTTAATTAAAAAAGACGAGTTTTCGACTAAAAATATAAATCTTGAACAAAAAAAAGGTTTCTTAACAAAGTGATTCAACCAAATCTTTCGAACAAAACAGTTTTCGAAGAAATAGTTGGATTGTATGTTCAAAAAGGTTTCAGATAACTTTTTAAGTTTAAAATATTCATTA
Source organism: Belonocnema kinseyi (assembly GCF_010883055.1). Lineage (NCBI taxonomy): Eukaryota > Metazoa > Arthropoda > Insecta > Hymenoptera > Cynipidae > Belonocnema > Belonocnema kinseyi. The sequence goes on along the minus strand of NC_046660.1, from coordinate 7,554,642 downwards.
AAAAAATAATAAGTTTTCACAAAAAGTATTAAATTTAAATTCTAAAAGGTAAATTTTTCCAACTAAAAAAAATTAATTAAAAAAAATGAAATTCCTGGCAAATAATTGCATTTCTATCTAAGAAAGATGTAATTTCTGATAAAAGCGGGTGAATTTTTATACAAAAAAGATAAGCTTTCAAAAAACATTTAAGTTTTCAACCGAACAGTTGAATTTTTATTCTAAGATTGTTAAATTTTCAAACAAAAATTTTCATTTTTGTCAAAGAAAAATTAAAATTCAGCTAAAGCAGTTGAGTTTTGAAATAAAAAAGATGAATTTTTAAAGAAAGAGTTGAATTTCATCGAAAAAGATCGCAGTTGAATTTTCAAACTAATAATATGAATTTTAAACAAAAAAAATATATTATTATCTAAGAAAGATGCAATAATTCTACTAAAGAAGATAAACTTAAAAATCCAAATTTTAAATTATCAGAAAAAAAAGTTTACATCCCAAAAATATTTCAGTTGACTTATTAGCAAAAAATTTTTATTTAAAAAAAGGTTAATGCTCTATGAAAAACTTAATTTTTTAACAAAAAAGGATATCTTTATAAGAGAATCGTTACATTGTCGACCAAATATTAAAATTTATAACTGCAAAGATAATCTTCGAGATAAAGTTTTTACGAAAAACTAACTATTTAATTAAAAATCTATCTTTTTTAGGTAAAACCCAATCACTCGGTAGCAAGTTGAACTAATTAATGGATAATTCATTTTATTTGTAAGATTCACTTTTTCCGCTAAATTTTAAATAATGTGTTGAAAGTTATATATATTTTTTTAAATGAAAATCAATATTGACGTAAATTATTTTTAAGATAATAATAATTGACTTTTATGGAAAAGGTTCCAAATGAAAAAAACCTTAATGGTGACCGTGAAAAAAGTTTGCGATCCGGAAAATTACCGGGAACTTTTCTATGCGATTCAAAAGACCACACTGTCTCTTTTGGTTTAGAGTTCTTTATTCAACTTTTTTTATTCGGTAATTGAAAAAAATGATTTTAAAAGTCGTTCAATTTTAAGCCTAATTGATGAATTTTCAACTAAAATGATGAATCTTCAACTGCAATACTTCAATTTTAAACCAAAAAGATAAACTTCTTATTAAAGAAATGAATCTTCAACTGAAATAGTTGAAATTTCAACAACAAAAAATTAAGTTTCACTATAAAAAGATAAATTGACAACCAAAACAGAAATAATTGAATTTTAAGTTGAAAAAATTAATATTCAACCAAAAAATATGAATTTTCGACTAAAATCAAGGAACATTCCATTGGAATAAGTTGAAACAATATCTGTTACAAAATTTGTTTTCCTAAAAAAAAAACTGACTATCGACAAAACAAAAATAATTTCAAAAAAGAAATGGTTACATTTTTTAACAAAGTGGTGATTTTGAAACTAAAATTCTAAATCTTTAATTGGAATAGCTGACTTTTAAACCAAAAATATGAATTTTCAACTACAATGTTGATCAATGAAGAGCAATTTTTACTAAACATAAATTTAAATTTAACTATGAAAGATCAATTTCAACGAAAAATTGAATTTTAAGTGGAAAAATGAATGTTCAATGATAGAGATTATTTTTGATATAATATTATGGAATATTCAACTGAAATGATAGTTACATTTTTAGTTTCAAAACAAAATAATTTTTAACCGGAAATAAAAAAAATTTTGAACAAAACAGTTCCATTTTTGGCAAATTTTCAATTAATACAGAAAATTCTTTATCCAAATTCTTGATTTTTTAACATAAAAAAATTAATTTTCAACCAAAAATTGACATTCAAATTTTCAGTTGAAGCAACTAAATTTTCAACCAAACCGGTTTCCCGGCTAAGTCGCCACCCTGCGCATGATTAATAAAAACATAAATTCAAGGACTCTATCATTTTGACAAGATAATTCTTTCCATTTGAACGTTTGAATTTCCGATTACGAGTTTTCATTCTACAAATGAAAAAGTTGAAAGTTATGCCATTTGAGTTCTTTAAAAAAATTTCAAATAATATTATAATAAACTACAAATTTAATTATCATTATAATAATAATTATTTAGCATTGATGAAAGGCGGCCTTTCTATTGGGTAGCCTATGTCGGCGTCAAAGCTAAATCCGGTACTGGTTATTGTGCCTAGAGACTACAGACCACAGACAGACTGACAGAAAAACAGCTTTGTCAAAATTATTTTTTCTGGCACGAGGGGTGTCAAAACGTTGAGATTTAGGATGAGAATGTGAAAAAACTCTTCTCGATTTGGTTATAAGGTAATGTCGATTTTCTTAGTTGCATATTTCCCGAGTTTCATATAAAATTTCACAGCAAATCGTTCCTCTTTCAGGCTGTCCATTTTACAATCCGACAAACAAACAAAAAACACTCTTTACTTAAAACCGTGTAGCTTATCAACAAATGAAGATATCTGCGACTGGAATACCGCGTTTTAAACAGCTGATCTGTACGAACTTAGCGACACCAAGTGGATTCTCCTGAAACCAACTCGAGCCGCGAAATTCAAACAGTCCGCGTATTTTTTGAACAGACCTCGTATATGTATTGGAAGTTTATTTTCGAAACGTAAGGTAACGCTGCAATACAGAATGTTGTAGTTTCCAAATTCTGGCATTAGTATGCTACCTTACGTGGCTTGGACTTTTATAATACAAGTCTAGTAGTTAAATATGTCGACGCCTGTTGAAGAGAAAAATTAGAACAACAAATGTAAATAATTTCTGAGAACACTCGTTCCTGGCAAACAAATTTCTGTCGACGATCCGGGTGAATCTAGTCGCGCACTAGGTAGCTTAGCACGTATTCTACGAGAATTTTTTCAGAATTTAGATTGTCCAAACACACAAAGTTACTGAGAATTTTGAGCCGACGATCCGGGTGCACCAGATCGAGCGCCAGTATTCTAAGAGAAATGTTTAAAATTTTAATTATATAAATAATAATGAATAATAATAATAATGAACAAAATCCCAAATGGTCAGTCGACGACTCGGCTGCACTAGGTCGCGACCCAGGTACCTTAGCACGTATTCTTCGAGAACTATTTTAAAATTTAGATTGTTTCAACAGCCAAAATGACTAAAAATTATTTGTCGACGATCCGGGTGCTCCAGGTCGAACACAAGGTAGTTTAAAACGTTTTCTACGAGAAATTTAAAAAAATTAAAATTTCATCAATAATGAAAACAATTCCAAATGGCGATTCGACGACCCGAGTGTACCAGGTCGCGCCCCAGGTATCTTAGTACGTATTCTACGAGAACTTTTTCCAAATTTACATTGTTTCAACAGCTAAAATTATTAAAAATTGTGTGTCGACGATCCGACGAGAACTTTTTAAGAATTTAAATAATTGCGCCATTTGCCAAAATAACTATCAAGAGTGAGTCGACGATCCGGGTGAATCTAGTCGCGCACTAGGTAGCTTTGCACGTATTTTACGAAAACGTTTTCAAAATTTACTGTGTAGGATCCAACATAGGATCCTATGTACTCCTTTGTCTTTTCTGTCCCTTTTCCAAAAATTTAATTTTTTAATTTTTAATATTAATTTTTTACGATTGAAAGAAAATGGACTCGTCCTATTTTAAAATGATTAAAAATAAATTTACAGATCTTTGCAGTCGATCAACTTTTGTCTGTTAATTTTAGTTCGTACCTTGTGTCGTTTTTTCAAAAAAATTCAATATTTTTATTTTGAATTCAAAGCCTGTCCTATCGAAAAGTGATTTGTAACAAATTTGTAGATCTTCTCAGGCTGCGCAATTTTAGCTCATTCAGTTTTTTTTGTATCTTGCATAGTTTGACCAAAAAGAGAATTTTTGGATTTTTCATTATTTTTGGTACGATCAAATTTTGAACTTTCAACATTTCGATCAAATTAAAAAAATTTGTTATGATAATCTTGTAGAGCTTTTAAAAATCAGCGATTTTCTTCTCTTCTCTTTCTTCATATCATGCGTTGTTTGAATTAAAATATTAATTTTAGTTTGTTTTTTTGGATTTTGAAAATGCTATAACTCTGATCATTTTCTTTTCAAAGAAAAAAGTCATAAGGATATTCTAACAGCAGAAGTCCTTAAATTTATTTTAAGGTTTGCTTTAAAATCATTAGGAAAAAATGTAAGGCTTTACCTTGACTCTAATTTTTTAAGATTTCCTTGACTTCTTAAGTTTTTATTGAAACAGTATTGTTAATTTCGAAAATTCTGAAGGTACATGACGAGCAGAAAAAAGATTGTTTTAAAAGTGAATAGAGCAAGGTGAAATGAATCAGTTGTCTAAATAATTATTGTGTTTTTATTTCAAACCAGGAGCTTGTAAAATCTTTTTTTGGCGGAGGTGACCTAATATTATTCAACATTAGGTGACTAAGCCTAAAAATATATTCACGACTTTAAAAATGTTTGCCTTCAGATTGTTTTACAAAAACAGAAAATCTTGCACAATGATATTTAATTAAACACTTTTATTCATCACGTTTCACATTTTTATAAGTTTCTTACAATTATTAATAATAATATTATATAGAGCGCTAAATAAAGTCATATTTTTCACGAAACAATGTGTAGCTTTCCACTACTGAATTTACCCACTATTGAATTTGGCGACGTCTTTACGACATCGTTACGACATATTTCTGACAACTTTACGACATCCTATGTCCATGTCGTTAAGGTGTCTTTACGATATCGCAAATAAGTCGTATGATCTGAAGATGTCTTTACGATATCGCAAAGACACCGAAACGACATGGAAATAGGATGTCGTAAAGATGTCGTAACCATGTCGTAAAGACATCGCCAAATTTTGTGCCCACTGGTTAACTAGTATCTATGAAATTTTTTTGAAAGTTTTCGTAATATTACATGTTATTTATCGTAACTTGCTAAAAATTACCAAAAATTTAATTTTAAACATTTTCATAAATTTCCGGAAATCTATTAACGTTTTCGGTAATTTATGATAACTTACCATAAATTGCCAATAATTCAATTTAAAAATTTGGAAACTTCTAGAAATGTTCAGTCATTCATGTTAATTTTACAGGCAAATATGGTAAGTTACCAAAAAATACACAGAATTTAATTTTAATTACTTTGATAAATTTCTGGAAATTTATGATATTTTTTGATAATTTCTGGTAATATTAACATTAAATTCCTACGAAAAATCGGAATAATTAGTAAGATTAAATGTTTTCTGCCAAAAAATAACGAATTGGAAAAAACATAGTTAAGTTTAGAATAAAAGAATGGACTTTTAACCATGTAAATGGATTTTTGATACAAAAGATCAATTTTAAACAGGGAAAATTATTTTCTTAAAAAAAAAAACAATAAAAAAAAATATTTTAAATTTTGAAAAACAAAAGGTTTCCTTCAAACTTTTCAAAATTCTTAAAACTACTTAATTTGTGCAAACTTATAAAAATTATCTTAACATCTTTCAGAATTTTTTGAAAGTTTTTGAATTTGTTTGAAATGTTTTAAATATTTGTTTAAAAGTAATTCAAATAAAATTATTTTCCATTTCTCAGGAACCATTTCCCAGGAACAGCATTTTCTTTCAAAGTCATTAAAAATCTATATTTTCTTTAAAATTATATTTAGGATTTTTGAAAGTATTAAAGTCATTAAAATATTTTTTTAATTGCAGAGGTTTCGTATTATTTATCAAATATTAATGAAAATGAACGAATTTTCAATGAATAGTTACATTTTCTATAAAAAATTTATTTTTAACTGAGAAGATTTACTTTAAACCAATCAAAAAAATAAAAGTTAAATTTTCAACGAGAAAGAATGCGAATTTTCAAAAAAATAGCTTAATTTTTTATAAAAAATACACAAATTTAACCATGAAAATTAATTGTCCACCAAAAAACAACGAATTTAAAAAATTCAAATAATAAAAATTTAGAAAAAAATGGATAATTAAAATTAATTTTTAACCAATAAAAAATTCAAAACACTAGTTAAATTTTCAACCAAAAAACAACAAATTAAGAAAAAGATAGTTAACTTTTCGATCAAAAAGATGAATTTTGAACTGAGTAGTTGTATTTTCGATAAGAATGATAAATTTTCAAACAAGAAGATTTATTTTCTACCAAGAAACAGCGAATTAAAAAAATTTATAAATTTTCAATCAAGAAAAAAAGAATAGTTTTTTATCACATTTTTTAATATTTTACATTTTGTTTACCGTAATGTACTAAAATAATTATTAAGACTCTTTTTTGGGATTTTTATTTTTTTTTAATGTGTGAAATTGTTTTAAAATATTTTTGTTCCGTGAAATCGATGAATTTCTTGAATTCCGTAGATTTCTCAAATTGTGTAAATTTCTTGAATTCTCTTATTTTTCTAAGATTATCGGGTAAAGTCAAAAAGATTTTTAAAGATTTTGTGTCCAATATTCTTAAAGATTTAAGAAGAATAACGATTTTTGAAATTTAGAAACAAAGAAGCATCTTAAAATTTTGTAAAGGTTTTGATATAACAGAAAAATTGTTTTTAAATTTATAGAAAAATATAAATGTTTAATAAATATAGTTTAATATATAATTAATGTTTTTAACAACAAAAAATTTGAATGATAATAACAAAATAGGTTAATCCTCAGCCAAAAAGATTTATTTTCAAAATATGAATTTTTAATAAAACAATTCTTTTTTAACGAAAAAGGTGATTTTTCGAACTTCAACCTTAATTTTTCTAAAAAATAAATCCACAAAATATTTGAACTTCCATCAAAATATTTGCATTCTCGAACAAAGAATAAACTTTTTTGAAATTTAAAAAAAAAGCATTTAAGGTAGTTGTGCCATAAGTCAGATATAAACAAAAAATTTGTCTATGATTTTGGTGATCAAAATATAACGGATGTCATTTCAAATTAAAATTATGATTTTTTATGAAAAATATTAAAAATCATAAAAACAAAAAATGTTTCGCCATGTTTTTTTAAATTGAATTATTTTTTACCGTCATTTATTAAAATGCAATAATTTTTCAAAAATTGAAGAAGAAAAATTGATAAAGAGAATCTATTTATCTCTTTTTGTCAATAAGTATTTCAATGCGGCTTTCTGCCAAATCATTCTGCGCCTCATTATTTCAATTCGGTGGAATGCCACTAGACTCATGTGTAAATATAGTGAAATTTTGAAACATGAGAGCTTCCTCAAGTGCTTCAGATCCGCATTTTTCAAATAGAAAATAAACGAAGCTGTGTAGGGCACGGAATCTCAAACAAAAGCAAATTTAAAAAAGGTCATTCTCTAAAAACGACTATGCCTTAAACTTGATCTTTAACCTTCGAAAAAGTACAAAATTTAAAAAAAATCAGTGTTTGCTGTAGCTATCATGTGGGCCAAACTGCTCATGTGTGTTGTTTTCCTAATCTCCATCGGTAAGTTTAATACTAAATTCTTTGAGCGCCTTTAAAATTCATTAAAATTCTGTAAAGGTCTTGAAAAATCCTTGGAATTAAAAAAAAATTATAATATATTTAAAATCCTTCGATATCCCATAAAAATTGGTTGCCTCGTATTCCCAGCCTCTGTCCCCGCAGCTAACACCTAATACTTATCTACCATTTACAATATTCACAGTTTTCTTACACCTATTTCCTCTCCTTTTTACAATATTTCCTTCTCCGTTCCTTTCCCTTCCTCCTTATTTTCTTCTTCATCTTACCCAACACTTTTCCCTTCCCACCTCCATCTTTACACCCATACGTCTGTTCTTCCTTTCCCATCTACAGTCCCTAACCAGCTTACTTCCCCCTCTTGCAAAAATTTCTCCTCATATTTACTAATCCCTGTGTTCAATTTACATAATTTTCCTTCATACTATGCACCTTGTCACTTACCTTCTACTCCACACCTCAACTCCGTGAAATAAGACACTAATCACTAGCGAATCAAACAATTTCATTCTCCTTACGAAATCATCTGCCAACAACATCTTCCCCAGCCACCAAAACCTGCCTCATCGCCACATTTCCCCTTCTGACCCTCTCTTTTATATCACCATCCACTCACCCATTCCTCCGCAACAGGAAGTACACAAACTTTTTTACTTCCTGTACCACTTTTCCCTTCCACTTCCACTCCCTTAACTCTCCAACTCTCAACCCCCTATCCATCTAGAAACCCTCAGAGATTACCTCCCCTCAACTCATCCTATCTTTCATCTCCTGACATATTTCCCTTACCATCAGTCCTCTCTCCATTCGCCTCTCTTTCGTTGCCTCTCGCAACGTGAATATTGTCAATAGTACTCCTTTCCTCCCTAAATCCAGCCTGCATTTCCGGCAATATTACTTTCCCCACAACATTCTTCTGCAGCCTATCTTCCAACACTATCGCGTATATTTTGTACGCCATATTTATTATCGTAATTCCTCTATAATTTGCCAGCCTCTCCCTGACCACTTTCTTATACAGCTTTACGATCATCCCCTCTCTCCAACCTCTTGGGAATCCCACCCCCTTAAAACTTTTTTCACTAACCCCTTCAGCCTTTCCCTTACCACCTGTGTGCCCAACAGCTACGCTTCTTTCTCTTTTAGGGTATATTCGGATTGAGGGGGTAGAGTCTGCCCCGTCCAACCTAATATACCCTAAAAAGTTTGCAAGCACTTGAAATCCCTTATCATTATTAAAATCTATTAAAACTGGCTTGGGATCTTTTACAATACCCTGTAATATTTTTAATTCTTGGAAAATTTTAAAGATCCCTTAAAAGTTTTTAAAGATCTGGAAAATTCTTTAAAATTTATCAAAATACTGTAAAATTTTTGCAATTAATTTAAATTCTTTAATTCGATTGAAATTCATTAAAAATTCGTCGGAAGATTTTGAATATCCTAGAATATTTCAAATCTTTAAAATTTTTGGAAATCCCTTAAAATTTTTATAAAATCTTGATAATTGCCCAGAAATTTTAAAAATACCCTAAAATTTGTTTAAATCCTTTGAAATCGATTTAAATTATTTAAATATATTAAAAATTCATGGAATCTATTGAAATTCTTTGGAATACCTTTGCATTATTGGAATTTATTAAAAATGCCTTGGGATCTTTTAAAATACCCTACAATGTATCAAATTCTTAAAAATCTTTTGAAATCTAATAGAATCCATAAAAATGATATGGAATCTTTAGAATACCCTAAAATGGTAATAAAGTGATGTTTTGATTAAAAAATGTCCAATGGGATTTTTTTATCGAAAAAAGTGATTTGAGATAAAAGTAACATAATGTAAATATTTTCAAAAAAGATCTTTGTATGACTAAACAAAACTGGTAGAAGGAATGACTTAATTTTCCCAAACTTATTCATTTCTATTCGTTTTTACAGAGTTAAGCTCTCAATCCGGGCAGAGTAGCGGAAGCGGGATACCCCCAGGGCTGTCTGATAACCCTGGAAATTTTGGGGATGCTATGAGCGGTGGACACGAACCTTACATTCATCCACAAAAAGAACCTAACCCTGATTATCCACAAAAACTTAACTCTGGTAAAAGAACAAAAGAAAAAAAATAATACATTGAAAAATCTTAGAAGAGGTTGAAAATTGATTATAAATTATTAATTTATCCTTAAATCCTTTAAAATCTTTTAGAATTCGTTAATAGGTCTGGAAAATTCCTTGAAGTTGATCAAAATCTTCTAAAAGTTTTGCAATTTCCTGAAATTTCTTAACACTATTGAAATCAATTTAAAATTTCTCTGAAGCTTTTAATTTTCCTAGCACATTTCAAATCCTTTTAAATTTTTGGAATTCCTTAAGAACTTCTGAAAGGTCTTTATAATTCCTCAGAAATTTTTAAAATGCCCAAAAACTTTTATATTTTCGGAGATGCATTTAAATACCTTTGGATCGTTGAAATCTTTTATTTTTAAGAATTCTGTAATTACTTGTACCATTAAGACCTAACTAAAAATGAGCGTTATTTTCTTGAATTAAGAGATCTTATTCTGATCTCATATCTTAATTCGAAAATCACCTGACAGGAAATCAGAAGTTTTGTGGTTCGATTTCCAACAGAGTGAAGAAGGAGTAGGATCTTTTTCCATGAAATAATTATAAAATTTATTAAATATGCCTAAGGAATTTTAAAATACCCTACAATGTTTCAATTTTTGAATCGTCCGTTTTTTTCTTGATCTGCGGCCACCCTAAAAATATGTTCAAAAAAGGACTTCCATATGACTAAGAAAAAGTAACGGAAAGACTAATTTAATGCCCCCAAGTTCATGAATTTCTATTAATTTGCATAGGCTTAAGCTCTCAAGCTGAAGAGGGAAAAGGAAAGGGGATACCAGAAGGGCATTTCGAATCTTTCATTCTGGACTCTAGCCACGGAAATGAAATTCGCCCAGAAACGCTCCCGTTCAAGGATAAATCTCGCAAGGAATTAAGACCAGAATCTAAAAAACCTAAACGTGGTTACAAATATTTTGAAGTTCAACATCCGGTCGACCTTAATCTTTCCATTGACCAGCTCCGAAAGAATGAGAAATCTGATTACGATAAAAAGAGAAATAAAGAAAGGGCTAAACGGCTTCAAGAGGAGCTGGCTAAGATGAGTGGTTCTTCGGAAGTGCCGCCTAAACCTGGCCAATTTCAATACCCGATCGGGTTTAATCCTTCCGAAAATCCAGAGCTAGCTAAACGTTTGAGAAAAGAGGCTGCTAAGGCTACGAAGGCTGAAAAGACTAAATTGAACAATCTTCAAAAGGCTGTTAAGTTTTATGGAACACAGATTGAGGCAGCTTCTTTGGGACAGCAGGCTGATGATGGTCAAATTAATCTTCCAGCTGGATCCCTTCCTTCCAGTGAACAACATGATCCGCTGCAGAACCAAAATATTCATAATGACCAATTTCACGGAAGGACCTAATGTCTATCCAGCAATATTTGGCAATGTGGTACTTCTGTATCTTAGGATAATTCAGAAAATAGTGGTTCTAGTGAATAAATAATTGAACAGAGAAATCTCAGAGCGTTTAATCGTTGGCCTTATTTCTGTTCAAACAAAAACTTTTTGATAGAACCTTGTAATTTTTTAAACAGATGTAAAATATTTTGGAAATAAAGACATATCTACGTTAGGATTGAACTTTATTTATTTGTCTTATATTATTTAAAGAGTAGTAATTTACGAATCGGATACTATAGTTTCGGATTAATATTGAAGGGGGATAAACCTATGCTCAAACTGGAACATCTTACTCTCAGAGTGAGCAACCTTATTTGGTGTCATCTTAGCGAAACCTATGCTATAACCAAATTTTGAAAATTACAATTCGATGTAAGACTTAATAAATAAAAAAGGACGAAATAAAACAATTTCACCTGAGTTCGATCCGCCTATATTGTGAAATTAAATCGATTTCTGCATTGAAATAGGCTCGAAATAACAGTGATCCGTATAAAAAATTTGAATTCTTAATTCTATTCACTCAAAATCTCTCGAGTTAATTTTTGAATCGATAATGACTTGTCTAAAAATTATCATGTCCCTCGAATTAAGTCTTTAATTTTGTAGTCTTTCGAAAGGATTTTTTTCAAGATAACGGAATAATACATTTCTGGCGCCTTAAAATGATGAAAAATAGTTAGCATGCCTTGAATGAATTCTCTGAATTCCTCAAATTCGTGAAATTCGATAAAATTCTAAATTTCCGCGAATTTTCTAAATTCCTTGAATACTTCGAATTACTTAAATTATTAAAATTTCTTGAATTTTTCGTAGTAGTGAACCTCTTCTGTAGCTTGCTCCGCGGGCTATCAATTCTCGGAAGGCCTATAGTAGGGAGGGCTTCCTTGAGTTTTTTTAATTCCTGAAATGCTTTAAATTCCGGAAAGTTTTGGAATCCCGTGAATCCGTGGAAACATTTAATTTCTGCGAATACTTTGAATTTATGCAATCTCTTAAATTCTAGTATTCCTTAAATTCTTTCAATTCCTTCAATTTTTAGACTTCCTTAAATTCCCCGCATTCCTGTAAATCTTATAATAACTTGGATTCTTCGAATTCCTTAAATTCTTCAAATTCCGTAAATTCTTCGAATTCCTTAAAGTTTCTAAAATTCCTTAAATTTGTCTATTTCCTTTATTTTGCGAATTCCTGGAATTCTTCAAGTTCATGAAATGACTTGAGTTCTTCTAACTAAATCAATTCTTCGAATTACTAAATTTCTTCAAATTCCTCAAATTCTTCCCATTTCTTAAATTCTTCCAATTTCTGGAATTCCTTGAATTCCTTAAGTTTGTAGAAATCCATCAAATCTTATAATAACTTGGATTCTTCGACTTCCTTAAATTCTTCCAATTGCTTAAATTCTTCGAATTCCTTAAAGTTTCTAAAATTCCTTAAATTTGTCTATTTCCTTTATTTTGCGAATTCCTGGAATTCTTCAAAGTTCATGGAATGACTTGAGTTCTTTTAACTTAATCAATTCTTCGAATTACTCAATTTCTTCAAATTCCTCAAATTCTTCCCATTTCTTAAATTCTTCCAATTTCTTGAATTCCTTGAATTCCTTAAATTTGTAGAAATCCATCAAATGTTTCCCGTTTTGAAACATTTAACGCGTTTTTCTCGAAACCACTTTTCTTGAAACTACCGCCACAATTATTCAGTCAATTTTGTTCCGATTGATTTAAAATCTTGACACAAGCTTTATAACATTATTTTCTAAAGAACTATGTAGGATTTTGTTGAAAAATTGAAAGCTTTTTATTTTTCGAACGAATTTTTATGATTTTTTTGTTGAAAAAAAAATTTTTTTTTCGAACTTTATCCAACTTTTTAAATTTGATGTTTTTTAAAACCCCTATGTTATGCCCTTGCTTTTAGTTTAAACATTAAGAAAAAACTTAATTTTTGTGTTTCCAATCAATAGAGACGACGAAAAGTTGGTGGTAGTGGAGCTCTCTTTCAAAATTTCTCTTATGCTTATAGCTTTGTATAGGCGCCAATTTGCTTTTAAATATTTTCTAAAAATTAATTTATGCCGCCCTTCAAAACATGTACAATAAAGTCAACTAATTAGATTTTGCATCAAATATAAAGCTTCTATGAAAAAAAATTTCAAAAACGACCTTCAAAAACAGGGATCTACATAGATGTTACCCATTAATAAATTCTTCGAATTATTAAATTTCTCCAAATTCCTGAAATTCTTTCAATTCCTTATATTCTTCGAATTCCTTGAATTTTTCAATTTCCTTAAATTATTCGAATTCCATAAATTCTGCGAATTCCTTAAAATTTTCGAATATCTTAAATCCCTCGAATTCCTGAAATTCATTGAATTCCTTGAATTTATAGGATTACTTGAATTCTTTCTATTCCTCAAATTCTTAGAATTTTTCTAAAATTTCTTGAATTCCTGGATTTCTTCACTTTCCTTGAGTTCGTGGAATTACTTGAATTTTTTGAATTCCTCAAATTCTCTGAATTTCTTGAATTCTTCGAATTTCATAATTTTTTAAATCCCTTACATTCTTTGAATTCCTTACATTTGTCGAATTCCTAAATTTCTTCTAATTCCTGCAATTCTGAAATTCCTGGAATTTCCGGAAATGTATGGAAATTTTCGGTTATTTATCATAATTTTACTGATAAATATGGTAAATTGAAATAAATCCGGAAATTTATGAAATTTTTTGCTAAATGATGGTAATATTACAGGTAATTAATGGTAATTTACTAATTTATGTACATTTTCAGTCATTTGTGGTTATCTTACAGGTAAATGTGGTAAATCACGAAAAACTGCCCAAAATTAAAATTAAAACATTTTCATAAATTTCCGACAGTTTATGATATTTTTGATAATTTATACTAATATAAAATGTAATTTATAGTAATATAACTGGCCATTTAGAACCTTATTAAGAATTTTGAAAGGATTCGATAATTTTCTTAAGATTTCTCTAAAAATTTCTTAAATTGTAAAAAAAATCTCAAAGGCGTTAAAGTCAGTTTAAAAATTATGTGTGAATTTTAAGAGCTTTGAAGAAATTAAAAATATTGTAAAATTAAAATAGTTTTCTGAACATTTATCTAATATTTTTTAATTTATTGAAAACATTAAAGTCTTGAACATTTTTTTAAATTACTCTATTTTCTCCTAATACTGTTTAAATCATGTAAAAAAAAGTATTTCAAGAATATCTAGATTCTTTTTCGATGTTTGTGAAATACACGAAAATCTTTTTGAATTTTCTCCAGGATCTTTTAAAAATCATGCTTACATAAGTTAAAGAAAACAGTTAAAAAACTTGTTATCATATTTCAAAATATACTTTGAGTTGTCAAAAAGCTTTTAACAAATGGACAGTTAGTAAAAAATTTTATTTTGTATTAAAAATTATTCTATGTGAGGGAAAATCATCAGCTTTCAAGAGGCAAATTAAAACTTTGACTTCTAATTATGTCAAGAAAGATGGTTTTAAAATTTCCTTTTCGGGATTCTTCAGTCGTCTTATTTTTTAAAAAACGTAAAATTTTTTAGAAGTAATTTCCATTTTTTTTTTAAATTACTCTTTCAAAATAAGAAAGAAACTTTATATTAATATTAAATTATTAAAAACTTTCTCAGGTATATTAAGAAAAAATATTTATTCGTTTGAAACGATTCAAAATTTTTCAAAATGTAAAAAAAATTTGAATTCACAATTTTGAAAAATATACGTTATGTTTTAACTTTTTAATAATCTTCTTAATATTAAAATTATTTTTTACTAGAACCAAAACTATGTTTGAAATGAATTCGAATTTCTTTTAATTTTTTTAATAGTGAAAATTTAATAATTGCCTCAAAATCTTCCAGATTTTTTTTAACAATTTAAAATATTCTCTTTAAATTAATTTAAACAAGAATGAAAAAACATTGTTTTTTAAAGTATTCAAAATGTTTCTAGTTTTGAAGTATATATATAAGCTTTAATTAGGATATCGAAAAAAAATGTTCTGTGGAAAGATGCTCGAATAATGCATTTGTAACTTAAATTTTTTTTTTAAATTTTACATTAAATTTGTTTATCATATATAAAATTATAATCAGAAGGGAAATTGGTTTATATAATATTGTTTCGATTCCAATTGATTTTAACAATTGGTCTGTAATTGACGAGGACTGCGAACGTCAAATAGAAAAAGGCCCTTTTTTCGTCATATTTGTTTATTTGTAAAAAAAAATTGAAAACCCAATTCAAAAATCAGGCTCGATAACACTCTTAGAAATCTGATTAGCTTTTTCCCAATTTTTTTTTGTCGTAGTCGGTGAAGATTCGTAAGTTACTATGAACATCCGTACAGAAAATTATTAAATTTTGAAAAAAACTGGTCTCGAAAATTTTTAAAATGTGCTCACTTTTTGAATTTTTATCCAAAATGGCTAGCTAACGAACTGGACCTTTATTTTAGGACACTGAACGTGTATACGGTCAGACAGACACATTCGTAAAAACCTGTTTTTTTATTGGGGAGGGGGTCTCAAAACGTGGGCGTTTGACAAAAACGGGGTAGGGGGTCAAATTTTACCCAAATCTAATACTATCTCTTGATGAGAATGTAAAAAATCAATTTTCTTAATCCAGTACGTAGGGAATAAATATCAATTTGAGTGCTTGAAACAGTATTTTTTATTTTTCAAGGATTTTTGCTACCTAATTAAAAATGGTTCACATTTAATTATTAACTGCTGAAATTTTACTAATTCGATTAGTGAAACGTTAGCCGCTAAAAGTTAATACAAAATAATTAATTCGTGTAATCTGTATATTTTCTAATTTAATAGTGGAAAATTAATTGTTTGTCAAAAAGAAATGATTAGGGTCGCAATTTTTAGCTCTCTTGAAATAATAAATATGTCATTGTAGAATTTTAAACATGATATTGCATGCCTGAATTTATAAAATTTTCATCCTATTGTTTGAAAAAATTTAAGAAAAGTTAGATTCATTTAGACTCTTTAAATTACAATGGATCAGTGTACTTGAAATTAATTATAGATATTCAGGGTCTTCATGCCCTAATTTTCAATAGAGTTCTGTTTTTATTTTTTACCATTTTTACAATTATACAACAATTAATATTGGATGGCTGTAGTTTTTGATTGTTTGCAAAGTTTTTATCGAACTTCAGATAAGTAATATTTCGGGGATTTACCCAGTTGGCACAAAGTTTGGCGACGTCTTTACGACATCGTTACGACATCTTTTCGACAGCTTTACGACATTGTATGTCCGTGTCGTTAATGTGCCTTTAAGATATCGTAAACAAGTCGTATGATCTGACGATGTCTTTACGATATCGCAAAGATACTGGAACGACATGGACATAGGTTGTCGTAAAGTTATCGTAAAGATGTCGTAACGATTTCGTAAATGCGTCGCTAAATTAGGTGTCCACTGGGTACTGTATATATAATTGATTAAATTGGCATTTACGATGTCTTTCTGAAAAAAGACACCCCAGTGGGCACCAAATTGTGTATTTCCTTACATTCCACAAATTCCTTAAGTTCTTCGCATTCCTTAAATTTCAAGAATTTCTGCAATTTTTAGAATTACTTACATTCTTCGAATTCCTTAATTCCTTAAGTTCTTCCAATTTCCTGAATTCATTTAGTTGCTTAAGTTTGAAGAAATTCATAAATTTAACTATTTCCTTAATTTTCCGAATTCCTGGAATTCTCCAAATTACTTGAGTTCATGGAATTACTTGAGTTCTTCTAACTTAATCAATTCTTCGAATTACCTAATTTCTTGAAATTCCTGAAATTATTCGAATTGATTGAATTCATGAAAGTACTTCAATTCCACGGAATTCCTTAATTCTTCGAAATTTCTTAAATTATTCGAATGACTTGAATTTCTCAAATTCTTTATATTCTTCGAATTCCTTAAATTTTTCAATTTCTTTAATTTATTCGAATTCCATAAATCCTTTGAATGCCTTAAAATTTTCGAATGCCTATGATTCCTCGAATTCCTGAAATTCCTTGAAATCCTGAAATTCCTCGAATTCCTGAAATTCCTTGAAATCCTGAAATTCCTCAAATTCCTTGAAATCCTGAAATTCTTCGAATTACTTTCATTCCTTAAATTACTTGAATTCCTTATATTTCTTGAATTCAGAGAATTTCGCTCTAATTTGTTAAATTCCTGCAATTCTTCACTCTCCTTTAGTTCGTGGTATTACTTTAATTCTTTGAATTCTTCCAATTCTCTAACTTGCTTGAATTCTTTGAATTACACAATTTTTTCAAACCCTTACATTCTTCGAAATAGTACTTGAATTCTTCGAATTCCTTACATTTTTCGAATTCCTTCATTTCCTCTAAATCCGGGAATTCTTAAAATTCCTTGAATTTATGGAATCACTTGAATTCTACGTATTCCTTAAATTCTTTAAACCCCCTACATTCATAAAATTCTTTAAATTATTGGAATTCCTGCAATTCTTCGAATTCCTTTACTTCACACAATTATTCGAATTCTATTTATACATTGAGTTGAAATTTCTTTCATTCTTACAATTCTGTTTGAAAGTAGCGCTTGTTCAGAATATGCATAATTAATACTAATTCTATTGTACCATTTTTATTTTAAAAAATTCTTATATTTCTGAACTTTCTGTAAATAATGAGCAGGAACCCCAGTACCGTAAAGATATCCTTATGACATGGACATAGGATGTCGTAAAGTTGTCGTAAACATGTCGTAACAATGTCCTAAAGACGTCGCCAAACTTTGTGCCCACTGGGAATATTTTGAAATTTATTGTTTTGAAGTGAGTTAAAAATTTTACACCATAGAGTTATTTAATTAAACATTTTATTTTTAACGCTTTCTAATTTTTAGCCTTTTTCAAATTATTAGATACATTATTAGATACAGTTTCGACTAATCGTATTAGGAATTTTGCATCAATCTTTGGTCGCTCACTTTTTGCTAATTGAATCAGTAAAATTTCACTGGTAATTAGTTGAATTTTAACTATTTTTATTTGAGAGAATTTAACGTACATCTTGCACAACAACAAAAATTCAAGGCAAATAATTTTTATTGAGCTTGCTAAACTATTGCAATTTTTTATGAAAAAGAATGGACAAATATAACCGAAAAAAATTTTGAAGCAGGAAAACTATAAATTACCAAAAATTTAATTTTAAATACCTTTTGATATTTCCGCAAATTGATTATATTTTTCGGTAATTTTTGGTAATATTAAAGGTTATTTATGGTACCTTACCGCAAATTGAGAGAAATTCAATTAAAAAATATCTACATTTCCAAAAATTTACAGAAGTTTCTGTTAATTTATGGTAGTTTTACAGGTTAATATGGTAAATTATCAAACATTATCCAAAACTCCATTTTAAACATTTTTCAAAATTCCCGGAAATTTATGATTTTTGCACATGATGGTAATATTACAGGTAGTTCATAGTTATTTACTAAAAATAGCCAAAAATTCAATTTTAAAATTTCTATACATTTTCGGAAATTTATGAAAATTTTCGCTCAGTTCCCAGTGGACACAAAGTTTAGCGACGTCTTGACGACATCGTTACGACTACTTAACGACAACATTACGACATCCTACGTCTATGTCGTTAAGGCGTCTTTACGATATCGTAAATAAGTGGTATGATCTAACGATGTCTTTACGATATCGCAAAGACACCGAAACGACATGGATATAGGATGTCGTAAACTTGTCGTAAAAATGTCGTGACGATGTCGTAAAGACTTCGCCAAATTTTGTACTCAGTGGGTTATAGTAATTTTACTGGTAAATGTAGCAAATTATCAAAGAACCCCAAAATCGAGTATTAAAAAATGTATAAATTTTCGGAAATTTATGATATTTTTGGTAATTTATGGTAATATTATAGGTAATGTATGATAATATCACTAGTCATTTATGGTATCTTACCATAAATTGCCCCAAATATAATTTTAAAAACGTCTATAGATTTTCGGAAATGTAGGAAAATTTTCGGTCATTTATCTTAATTGTACTGATAAATATGGTCAATTAAAATAAATCGCCTAACATTTAATTTTAAACCCTTATATAAATTTTCGGAAATTTATGGAATTTTCTGTTAGTTTTACAGGTAACTATGGCAAATTACAATACATTACCAAAAATTCAGTTCTCAACATTTTTATAAATTGCCAAAAATTTATGACATTTTTTGCTAAAATATGATAATATTACAGATAATTTATGTTAACTTACCATAATTAAAAAATTTTATAACTGAAATAATTTTATGAAAATGTATGAAAATGATTCTAATTGGGATAAAAATCATCAGATTTCAAGAAGCAAATTCAAACTTTGACTTCCAATGATGTCAAGAAAGACGGTTTTTAAATTTCCTTTTGGGGAATCTTCAGTCGTCTCATTTTTTGTAATATGTAAAATTCTTTCGAAGTAATATCAAATTTTCTTAAAAAAATTACTCTTTCAAAATAAGAAATAAACTTTATATTAATATTAAATTTAAAAAAAATTTCTCTAGGAATGTTAAAAAAAATATATTTATTTTTTTGAAACTGTTCAAAATTTTTCAAAATGTTCCAAAAGTTTAATTCACAACATTAAAAAATATACGTTTTCTTTTAATTTTTTAATAATCTTCTTAATATTAAAATGAACTTTTTACTAAGATTTAAAACTATGTTTGAAAAGAATTCGAATTTTTCTTACTTTTTTTTAATTCTGCAAATTTATAAAAATTTCCTCAAAATCTTCCAGATTTTGTTTGAAACAGTTTCAAAAAGTTTTTCAAATGTTTTTAAATATTCGTTTAAACTAAATTTTTTATACAAAACATTATTTTTTAAATTCCCAGGAACTTTGAGAAAGTGTTTGTATTATAATGAAATCTTTTGAAATCTTTTTAAATAATCTCTTCAAATTAATTTAAACAAAAATCAAAAAACATTGTTTTTCAAAGTCTTGAAAATTTTTCTAGTTTTAAAGTATGTATGTAAAAGAACCAATTTTTAAAAAATAGTTAAATTTTCAATCAAGAAGATGAGTTTCTAACCCTGAAAATTAATTTTCTACCAGAAAACAACGAATTTGAAAAAAAAATCAATTAATCATCATTAATGAGACATTATTATTTAATAATATAGATTAATATTGAAAAAATAATAAAAAACTATCTAAAATAAATCGATTTTTTAATGGTTCAATTTTTAATAAGAAAGATGAATTTCTGACCTAGAAAATTAATTTTCTACACAAAAAAAACAACAAATATGAAAAAAATATCTAATTAAATTAAAAAATAGTTAAAATTTAGATTAAAGAATAAGAAATTTTTAAATAAATACTCTACAATTTTTGATTTAACAAATTTTTTAAACTACTAGAAGATTAACTTTTCACCTAAAAACAACGAATTCAAAAAAATAAATTGTTAACTTTTTTATACAAATTTGGTATTTTCTCAAATTTCGACAGTGACGTCTTAAAATTAATGTAGTTTAAATTAGATTAAAATCAAATTACTACTACTACTTCTACTACTACTACTACTACTGCTACTACTACTACTACTACTACTACTACTACTACTACTACTACTACCAGAGTATTTTCCTATTGCAATTAAAAAAAGATAAAAATTTGAATAAAGTAGAAAAGAAAAAATTTCAATTTTTAGACAAATATAAAAAAGAGGAAAGGAAAATGAGAAGGCAACAAAACAAATCACCTTCCTTCTCTTTTTTATTTCTTTCGTCTTTACGATTTTCATTATTAGGAAATCAAAAGTTTATAAGATTTTATAATCATAAACAAAATTTCGTAGCCTTTTCAGTTAGAAAATTAATAAAAAATTGACCAATTTTTAAAGATATTTAAAAGTATTCAAAAGATTCAAAAATAATTTTTGATTACAAAACATTTTTAAAAAATAAAAAAATGTCGATTTTTAAAGATTTCGGACGGCAAGTTTAGAATTTTGAGTAGTATCAAGAGAATATTCTCAAGTTTCGTGGGTACATTTGAAAGATTTTTTCTTTTTAAAAATGAATTTATTGAGAAAATTAAAATTTTTTGAAGGATAAATATAAATTTGAAAGCCAAACTTCGAAATGAGTTTAAAAATAGTTATATTTCCAACTATTAAAACACGAAAAAAAATCAAATAAAAAATATAAATTTTTAATAAAACAGTTAAACTTTTGACCAAAGAGTTGAATTTTTAACTAAGAAGTATAACTTTTCAACAAAATTGTTAAATTTCTAACCAAACAACTTGCATTTTTATGCAAGGAAGGTGCAAATGCTACTAAAATAGATACATTTTTAAACTAAAAAGACAAATATTAATGAAAATAATTAATTATTTATATCCAAAGAAGATTTCAGTTCATTTTTCAAAACCTAGATATGAATTTTAATCAAAAAGTAAATGTTATACAATTTTCTAGAAAAAATGGAAAACCAAATAAATTAACTTGTAATTAAAGAGATTAATTTAAAAAAAAAAATACAAGAATTTTCAACAAAAATACAATGCCTAAACTTAACCTAATAAAATAATTTAACAATATCATTCAATTTTGAAGGAAAACATTTTTTCAACTAAAATTATCATTTTGCAGTTAAACTATGCTCCAAATTTTTTATTAATAATTTCTTAATAGGAATTTTCCGTTTTGCTCTAACCGTAAAAAATAACTTAAAAAATAAAAAATGAATTGAGTTGAAAAATGACGAAAAAACGTGATTAGATACAAGTTGTTCACCGAAAATGGATCTAAGGATTTGTTACTAATAATTTTTATATAGAACGCGTAAATTTTATTTTAATCGGTAAAAATTAATTTAAAAAATTATTTTTTTAGAAAAATGTCATAAGGAACAAAAAATGGAATAACAAAATTTTTGAAACGAAAATTGATGCAGACATTTGTTACAAACTCTTGTTAGAAAAATCATTAATATTCGTATTTCGTGAAATCTTTGGATTTCGTAGATTTCCTAAATTCCGTAAATTTCTTGAATTCCCTTATTTTTCTTAGATTATCGGGTAAAGTCGAAAAAATTTTCGAAGATTTTTATTTCCACGATTTTTAAAGATTTAAGAAGGATAAAGATTTTTGAAATATAAAAACAAAGAAGCATCTTAAAATTTTGTGAAGGTTTTGATAGAACAGAAAATTTGTTTTTACATTCATCGGAAAATATAAGTTTAATAAATATAGTTTAATAAATGAGTAATATTAAAAAAAAATTCATTTCAAATAATAACAACAAAATAGGTCAATGTTCAGCAAAAAAGATTTATTTTCAAAATAGGCATTTTAAATAAAAAAATTCATTTTCAACCAAAAAGGTTAATTTTCGAGCATGAAGCTGAATTTTTTGTCAAAAAAATTCACAAAGTGAATGAATTTGCATTAAAAAATTTACATTCTCGACCAATAAATAAAGTTTTTTGAAGTTTTGAAAAAAGCATTTAAGGTGGTTGTGCCAAAAGTCAGATATCAGAAAAAAGATGTTTTCTATGATTTTGAGAATCAAAATATAACTGATGTCATTTCAAATGAAAACATTATTTTTGATGAAAAATATTTAAATTCCTCAAAAAAATTATTTTCACCATGTTTTTTTGCAATTGAATTAATTTTAACCTTAGAGGCCATAGACAAATTCACTTTTAAAATTGGAAACAGTAGAGCGTCTGAAAAAATTTATTTGCAAACAAAATTGTTAATATTAGTGGTTTTTGGTTGTTGCTAATTTCATCAATTTTCATAAAAATAATGTTTTTATTTGTAATTACGTCTTTTATAATATTTTGATTCTTAAATTCATAGGCTAACTATTTTTTTCAGATATTTACTTTTGGCACAACTATCTTAAATTTTTTTGAAAGTTTTGCAGAGATAAAACATGATTTCTACATTCATAGGAAAATAGGATTGTTTATTAATTAATAATAATTAATTTTATGAGTATATTGGAAAATATTACAAAACATTTTGAAAGATTTCCAAATTTTATTTTCCCAAGGGAAAATTTTACTCAGTTTATAAAATACTTAGGAGTTTTAGAAGTTAAAAAAATTTAATATTTTTATACTTAAAGGTATTTTTAAACATTTATGAAATATTTTTAAATTTCGTTAAAAATTTTAAAAGCTCAATATATTTTTAGCTGACTCAAATTTTTAAAAATAATTTGTAAAAAAACTGTCAAATAAAAACATTTTTTTAATATTCTAAATTCTTTTTGGACGCTTATAATACTTATTTCCTTATTCTCAGTTATCAGAATATATTTTTAGTTCGAATTTAAGTTTTCGAAAACTTAAACAAAAATAGTTGTTTACAAATTTTATTTATTTTTTATTATTTTTACTGAGCTTGAAATGCCCTTAGCAGGCTCAATGAATATTCATAAGTCTTAGCATACTAGACAGAATTAATATTTTTTTAAATACAGCTTATCATTGCGGATGCTCATTTTTTGATAACTTGAACATTGATTCTCAATAATAAAAAGTTTTGTTTTTCTCTAGACACTATTAAAATTAAAAAAAAATTTAATCTAAAAAACAAATTTTTTTAAAAATCTATTTTCTTAAGCCGGCACGGGGGGAATAAATATCAACTTGAGTGCGTCAAAGAATATTTCTAAATTTTTAAATATTTTTGATTTCTAATTTAAAATTGGTCACATTTAATTATTAACTGTTGGATTTTTACTGATTTTGTTAATAAAAGTGAGCCGCTTAAAGCTAATGTAAAATAATTACTTCGTGTAATTTCTATATTTCCTAATTCAATAGTGGAAAATTAATTGCTTCTTAAAAAAAATGATTCAGCACGCAATGGCCCGAGCGGAAATATTATTTGTAGTTTATAAATAGTGCTACATTCCTAAGTCTATTGTAATAAAAATTATGTCCTTGTGAAATAGTAAACCTAACATTGCAAGCCGGAATTTAGAAACATTACCTTCTAATTGTTTGAAAAAATTCAGGAAAAATGAGATTTTTATAGACTCTTTAAATTACTAATTTAAATTATTACTAAATTTTTACTAAATTATACTATTATTATAATTATATTATTATAATAATCACTAAATTATTACTAAATTATACTAATTTAAATTATTAATAGTTTTTAATTATTTGCAGCATTTTTCTCCAACTTCAGATAAATAATATTTTTGGGATTTACTGTATATCTAATTAATTGAATTCGCATACAGTATTTCTTCTGAATAGAAGGGCAAATAAAAAAATTGCGTTAAAAACTATAGAAGTTTCAAGAAAATCTATGTATCACATTTTCTCAATAAGTATGTCAATGTTGCTTTCTGCAAATAATTCTGAATTTTGTTATTTCGAGACGTTTGAATGCTACCAGACTAATGAATAAATATAGTAAAATTTTTAAATATGAGAATTTCCTTATACGCTTCATATCCGCATTTTTTAGGTTCTGTTTTAGAAAAAATATGTTTTCGAAACAGAAAAATAAAACAAAGCTATATAGTGCATCGAATTCTAAACATTACAAAAAAATCAAAATGATGATTCTATAAAAGCGACAAGCTTCCTCAAACTTTCTCATTTACCTTTAAAAAAGGAAATAGTTTAGAACAACGCAGTTTTTTTATCTATCATGTGGGTCGAAATGCTCATGTGTGTAGTTATCCTAATCGCTATCGGTAAGTTTAATACTACTAACATTAAAAAATGTGACTATTCAAAATATTTATAAAAAGGTGGCTTCTAAACTCGATGGTATCCAAAACAGAAAAATAGGATACTAAAAAATGTTAGACCTTACATTCAGAAATGTAATACCTAAAATATTTTAAAATCTTTGGAATTTTTAAAAATCCCTTAAAATTTTTAAAAGATCTAGAAAATTATTTACAATGTATCAAAAAGCTGTAAAATTGTTGCAATTTCTTGAAATTCCTTAACTCTTTTGATATCCCAGAATATTTCAAAACTTAAAAAATTCTGGAAACCAGCCCAAAATTTTCAAAGCTTTTGATAATTCCTCATGAATTTAAAAAATACCTTACAATGTATCAAATTATTTTGAATCTAAAAAATCCCTTAGAATCCATAAAAATGATTGAAATTTCTTAAAAATGATATTGAAGATTTTAAAATACCCTAAAATGGTGACTTAAGTAATCTTTTAACATAAAAAAATTTATAATGGTATATTTTTATTTAAAAAAGTATTTCAGATGAAAGTAACTTAATGTGACTGTTTGGCAGCTCTGATTATTATCGACTATCATTTAAAGTGATTCTCACAGAAATTACCTGAATTTTGCAATTTTTTTTTAAATTTCCGACTTTTCCCTGATTTTCGTGTTTTTCGTGAGCTGCGGCCACCCTGTAAATATTTTCAATAAAGATATTTGTATGACCAAACCAAAGTGAAAGAGAGACTAATTTATTGGTCCTAAATTCATGAATTTCTATTTGTTTTCATAGACTTAAGCTCTCAATCCGGGCAGGGTAGCGGAAGTGGGATACCGCCAGGGTTTTCTGATAACCTTACATATTTTGGGAATTCTATGAGCAGTGGACACGAACCTGACATTCACTCACAACAACAACCTAACCTTGGTTACCCACGACAACTATACCCTCCTCATCGACAAGAACATAACCCTGGTTACCCACAACTTGATTATCCACAACAACTTAACCATAGTTATCTACAACAACTTAACCATGGTTATCCACAACAACTTAACCCTGGTTATCCACAACAACTTAACCCTGGTTATCCACAACAACTTAACCCTGGTTATCCACAACAACTTAACCCTGGTTATCTACAACAAATTAACCCTGGTTACCCACCACTGCATAATCCTGGTAAACACAGATATATATGATAAACTTGAACACTTAAAATCCTTTGAAAAACTTCTAAAAGATCTAAACGATCACTTAAAATTTACCAAAGAACTCTAAAATTTTTGCAACTTCCTCAAATTCCTTTAAACAATTGAAATCAATTAAAAGTTGTTCTGAAGCTTTCCATTTCACTAAAGCATTTCAAATACATTAAAATTTTTCGAAATCCCTCAAAACTTTTGAAAGGTCTTCACAATTTCTTAGAAATTTTAAAAATACCCGAAAGTATTGTAAATCCTTTGAGATCCATTTAAGTTTGTAAAATATATTAAAAATTATATGGAAGCTCTTCAAATATCCTAAACCGGTTATGAAAGTGATCCTTTGATTTTAAAAAGTTTATAAAATGAAAGTCATTTAAAGTATTTCTTACAGAAAAATTCCCCGAATTTTGCAATTTTTTTCAATATTCTTATCTTTTACCTGATTTTCCCTGATCAACAAAATTACCTGACTTTTTCCTGATTTTCGTTTTTTTTTCCTGATCAGCGGCTACCCTGAAAAAATGTTTGAAAAATACCTCTATATGACTAAACAAAAGTAAGGGAAATACTAATTTAATGCTCTAAAGTTCATGAATTTCTATTGATTTTCACAGACTTAGGCTATCAATTCGCAGCGGGAAAAGGGATACCAGAAGGGAATTTTCAATCTCCCATTCTGGGCACTGGCCATGGAATTAACATTCGCCAAGAAATGCTCCCCCACGAGGATCAAAGTCGCCAGAACCTAAATGAACCTAAACGTAATTACAAATATTTTAAAGTTGAACATCCAGTTGACCCTAATCTTCCCAATGAACAGATTTACAAGGCTGAGAGGACTCAATACGATAGAGCGAGAAATAAAGTAAGGTCTCAACGCTATAAAGAGGATAAGAATATGTTGATTGGTACTTCGGCAATCGAGGCTCAAAATGGCCAATTTCAATATCCGACCGAACTTACTGATTCCGAAAAAGAAGAGCAGGAGGCTAAACGATTGAAAAAAGAGGCTCAAATCAAAGCGAAGGCTGAAAGGACTAAATTAAGAAATCGTCAAAAGGCTTTAAATTTTTATGGAAAAACAACTGGGGCAGCTTCTTCGGGACTGCAGGCTGATGATGGTCAAATTCATGAACCACCTAGATCACCTTCTCCCAGTGAAGAAGATAAATCGGTGCTGATCCCAAACCTGGATCCTAACCGATATACCGAATATAAATAATGTCTAACTATCATAGTCGGCGATGTCGAGCTTCTGTATCTGTAGATAGTTAAGAAAATAGTGGTTCTGGCAAAGAAATAATATTAAATAGATATCTCAGGGTTTTGAATCGTTGGCTTCATTTATAATCAAACAAAAACTCTTAATGAAACCTTGTATAATTTCAAACACACATAAACTCTGTTAAAAATAAAATAGTATCTAACTTATGATTGAACTTTAATTATTTGCCTTACATTATTTAAAGAGTAGTAATTTAAGAAGCGAGTCTAATAGTTTAGGGCTAATCTTTAAGCGTGATCAGCTTATCATCAAGCTGGATAATAGCATCCTCAAACTGAGCATCCTCATACTTGAGCACACTGGGAAAACTAAAATTCGATGTAAGACTCAATAAATAAAAAATTACGTAATAAAGCAGTATTAAGCGCAAATTGTGTTCGAAAGAATTTGCTGTAAGATAATGGAATAATGAATATCTAGCGCCCTGAAATAATAAAAAATGAGCAGCATGACTTAAACGAATTCTCTGAATTTCTCAAATTCATGAAATGCAATAAAATTCTAAATTTCCGAGAATTTTCTACATTCCTTGAATACGTCGAATTACTTAAATTATTTAAATTTCTTGAATTTTTCGTAGTAGTGAACCTCTTTTATAGCGCCGACTCCGGTTTCTCTGTACTCAAATTAAATAAATGCCTTAAATTCTTGAAATTTTTTGCATTATTATTATTTCTTGATTTATGTGAATTTCTTGTAATGCCTTGAGTCTTTTGAATTCCTCAAATGTTTTAAATTCCGGAAATTCTTTGAATTCCGTGAATCCGTGAAAATACTTAATTTCTAAAAATTCTTTGAATTCATATAATTACTTAAATTCTACGTATTCCTTAAATTCTTCCAATTCCTTCAATTTTTTGAATTCCTTACATTCCCCAAATTCCTGAAAATCTGATTATTACTTGGATTCTTCGAATTCCTTAAATTCTTCGAATTCCTTAAATTCTTCAAATTCCTTAAATTCTTCGAATCCCTTAAGGATTCTAAATTTCCTTCAATTTGTCTATTTCCTTAATTTTGCGAATTCCTGGAATTCTTTAAATTCATGGAATGACTTGAGTTTTTCTAATTTAATCAATTCTATGAATGACTTTGATTCCTCGAATTCCTTATATTCTTCGAATTCCTTAAATTTGTCAATTTCCTTAAATTCTTCGAATTCTTTAAAATTTTCAAATGCCTTAAATCCCTCGAATTCCTGAAATTCATCAAATTCCTTGAATTTATAGGATTCCTTGAATTCTTTATATTTCTTAAATTCTTTAAATTTTGCTCAAATTTCTTAAATTCTTGGATCTCTTCACTTTCCTTGATTTCTTGGAATTACTTGAATTTTTTGAATTCCTCAAATTCTCTGAATTACTTGAATTCCTCGAATTCAATAATTTTTCGAAACCCTTACATTCTTCGAATTAGTACTAAAATTCTTCGAATTCCTTACATTTGTCGAATTCCTTCATTCCTTCTAATTCCTAGAATTCTTAAAATTCCTTGTATTCATGGAATCACTTGAATTCTACGTATTACTTGAATTCTTTAAACTCTCTACATTCTTAAAATTCTTCAAATTATTGGAATTCCTAAAATTTCTGGAATTCCTGCAATTGCAATTACTTTGAATTAAGATATATTTCAACTAATCGTATTAGGAATTTTGTATTAATCTTTGGTCGCAAAATTCTTGAATTCTTCTAATTCATTCAATTCTTCGAATTTCTTGAATTCGTGGAATCACTTCAATTCTACGAATTCCTTCAATTCTTCGAATTTCTTAAGTTTTTCGAATTCTTTAAATTTTTTAATTTCCTACAATTCTTCGAATTACTTGAATTCTTCGAATTCCTTGAATCTTTCCAATGTCTTAAATTCTTCAAATTCCTTTAATTCTTCGAATTCCTGAAATCCGTAGATTTCCTTGAATTCAGGGAATTACTTTAATTCTTTCTAGTGCTTAAATTCTTAAAATTCCTGGAATGATTTGCATTCCTTGAGTTCGTGTAATTACTTGAATTCTCCGAATTCTTTTAATTCTCCGAAATAATTGAATTCTTCAAATTCCTTCAATTCTCCGAATTCTTTTAATTCTCCGAAATAATTGAATTCTTCGAATTCCTTCAATTCTCCGAATTACTTGAATTCTTCGAATTCCTTAAATCCTCGGAATTCTTTCAATTCGTGGAATTAATTTAATTCTTCGAATTCCTTGAATATTTCGAATGCCTTAAATTTCTCAAATTCCTGGAATTCGTCGAATTTCTTCAATTCCTGGACTAACTCGAATTTTACGTATTACTTCAATTCTTCAAACTGCCTAAATCCTTTAAAATTGTCTAATTCCTTAAATTCTGCAAATTCCTAAAGTGTTTAGAATTCCATAATTTCTTCGAATTTTTCGCATTTCTTAAGTTCGTGGACTTACTTAGATTTATCAAATTCCATCAATTTTTTAAAGTCCTCAAATTCATCGAATTACTTGAATTCTTTGAAATCCTTAGATTTTTCGAATTCCTTAATTTCTTCTGATTTCGGGAATTTTTCGAATTCTCTGGATTCATGAAATCACTCGAATTTTGCGTATTTCTTAAATGCTTCAAACTCTCTAAATTCTGATAATTCTTTGAATTCTTGGACTGCCTTAAATTTTTTCAATTCTTTAATTTTTCTAATTTCGGCAGTTCTTTGAATTAGTAGAATTACCCGAATCCTACGTATTCGTTCAATTTTTGAAATTCCTTAAATTTTTACATTTTCTTAATTCTTACAATTTCGTTAAAAAGTAGTGGTTTAGGATATTAAATATGCATAATTAATTTATAGCCTATTCTTTCGTTTTCATTTAAAGAAATGATTTTTAATTTGAACTGTGTGCGAACAATGAGAAGGCAATATTTTGAGATGCATTGTTTCAAGAGAGTTGAAAATGTTACACCATCGATTTATTTTATTAAACATTCTATTTTTCACGCTTTCCGTTTTTTGAACATTTTTCAAACATTATATACTAATATAAGTAAATTTATTTGTATGAAGCAATTCATTACTGTCTACTAATGAATAAGGAAATATCTCGGAAAAAAATTTTGAAAGAATTTGAAAAAATTTTGATATTTGAAAACGCAACTCTGTTGAAAAGTAGCGTATGAAGACCCTGAATGAAATTTGTTTGAACTTTGTTCAAGCAATTAGCAGGAAACGTTTAAAATTGAGGCCTTGCATGCAATAACTCGCCCGACTCAAATATAATAATTGTCCAATCGTCTCAGAAAATGCAAATTTTCTACAAAGTCTTGTAGGAAATGATCAAATGGGACTTTTTTACTTCACAGTTTTTCCCATAATTATTCATAATAGCAAAAATAAAGAAATAAGACAAACACCTGATTTGAGAATTTGTTAAGGGTTTTGCTTTTAAAAAATCGCCCCCTTCTAAAAAAAAAATTAGTCTAACGGAATATTATTTGTGGCTTCCTAAGTAAGGTGCATTTTTTATATTTTTAATGCAATATATTTTATATTCACTTCGGAAATGCAGTCTCTAGTACTATAATAATAATTTGAAAACAACAGTAGTTAAAGTATTTTTTTTATTACTTTTTGATTTTTTTTTTAATCGCATATTATACTCATTGTTATTTTAATTTTCTTAGCATTAAAAAATTTTTTAAGTGATTCAAGGATATCCTTAATAAGGTGGTCCAAAAATGCATTAGAAAATGTTTTTTCACTCTAGAGAGCAAGTATTTGCAGTATTTGCAATGAGCAGGCATTTATCGGCAGAAAAATTAGTTTTTTTCTATGTCAACTTTTTAAATTAGGAACTTTACGAAAACCTTAAGCAAAATGAATAATTTTTGGATAAATTTTGTGAATTTGTTAAACAAATTTAGTAACCCATTAGCGATATATCCTTGGCGATATCGTAAAGACATCGTCAGATCGTACGACTTCTTTACGATATCGTAAAGACATTTTAACGACATGGAGATAGGATGTCGTGAAAATGTCGTAAAGATGTCGTAACGATGTCGTAAAGACTTCGCCAAACTTTATGCCCACTGGGAAACCAATGCATTATTGGAGCATCTGTCGACAGAAAAATTAGATTTTCTTACTATGTCAGATTTTAAATTTAGATCTTCATAATAAATTCAGCAACATTTAAGATGAGTTGATAAATTTTATGATTTTCACAAACAAATACATTATGCGGGCATCTGTGAATGGAACAATTCGTTTTTTTCTATAGCTGTCTTTTTACGGGGGACTTCATGATGATTTCAGAAAAATTTGTGATTGGTTGATAAATTTTATACTTTTTAAAAAAACAAATTATATAAACAGATGCAGCATTCGGGCATCTGTCGATGAAAAAAATTGTTATCACGATATCCTTATTACAAAAGTTGACACAGAAAAAAGTCTAATTTTTCTGTAGGCAAATGCCTGATTAAACCATTTGTTGATTAAATTTGTTTAAAGTACATACATATATTTCTGTGCCACACAGAACTTTCACAGCATTGCGCATGCGCCGGAAAATAGTACTGAACTGTTCACAGTTGAAATGAATAAAGCAATGTATATGCAGGTACCTCGGGCACTGTGACGCGAGAGGTACAGACTCGCGTGGATACTGCAACATCGCTGAAGCAAACATTTCTAGCTAAAGGCGATGGATTCCTCTTGCAAATTGTGGCTATGAAAGAAACATGGGTTAAGGATTTCGAACCGGATCTAAAAAAAAACAATCAACCCAGTGGCTCAACCCAGTGTCTTTACGATATCGCAAAGACACCGAAACGACATGGACATAGGATGTCGTAAAGATGTCGCAAACATGTCGTAACGATGTCGTAAATACGTCACCAAATTTTGTGCCCACTGGGAAGCGAGTGAAGAGGTCCGTCTTCACCACGGCTCAAAAAATTTCGACTTCCACAATCGAAAGTTAAGCAAATTATGATTTTTGCATACGATCACTTTGGTGTCATTATGACAGATAGACTTCCGTGTGAAAAGCATCACTGCAGCTTATTAACATGACGTAAGTTCCCCAGACTTCGACTTGTTTCCCAAGCTCAAGAAACCTCTGCGCAGACATAGATTTTCGGCGACGTCTTTACGACATCGTTACGACATCTTTACGGCATCTTTACGACATCCTATGTCCATGTCGTTTCGGTGTCTTTGCGATATCGTAAAGACATCGTCAGATCATACGACTTATTTACGATATCGTAAAGACACCTTAACGACGTGGACATAGGATGTCATAAAGTTGTCGTAAAGATGTCGTTACCATGTCGTTAAGTCATCGCTAAACTTTGTGCCCACTGGGATGTATCTACTGAGCGCTATGGGTTTGTTCTTTGTACTGCCCTCAACATTTGCCTCGAAGGTTCATTAGAACTCAACTATCTCGTTAGAGATGTATTTTTTACAGCTAGTGCACCTGGAGGTTATTCTATAGTGACGGATCAAGAAAAACTTTGGCTGGTTGCCTTGAAGGTTCATTAAAAGTCAACTTCCTCGAGGAAGATGTAATTTTTATACCTGGTGTACTGAGAGGTTATTGTATAATCACGAGTCATGAAAAAAATGTGTTGGTTGCCTCCGAGGTTTATTTAGAACTCAACTTCCTCGAGGGAAATGTATTTTTTGCACCTGGTGCAAACTAAATTTGTTGGAACGTGGGTCGTGACCTACCAGAGTCGACCTGGGGTAGCATTACTGATAGCAACATTTTATACGAACTTCCAGAGTCCATTGCAGGCTATGAATTGCAGACGGAAAGTTAGTAGAATTTTTACAGAAATTTGAGGGAATTTTCAACCGAAATTTCCGTAGAGTTTCCATCTGGAATTTCCGTAGAATTTCCTCTGAATAGTTCCACCTGGGATCGCGAAAGCGCTTAATATATCATCTGACATAGTCGATCTCAAGTAATCTTAATTAGTTTAAACTTTGAGAATCTTTTTATCGCAGATTTTACTATGAGAGAAGTAGTTACAAAATGCACAACGCTACCCATTCGTCAGGAAAAGTCTCAGGCCAAGTGTCAGTACCTAAAAAATTTAATACTATGTTGGGTCTTGTTCGTCACGTTTCACATTTTTTCTGAAAATCATTCTGCATCTTGTTATTTTAAGTCGGTTAAAGGCCTCAGGATTTAAGCATATAGTGAAATTTTCAAATATGGGAGCTTTTGTATGTGTTTCCTGTCCGCATTTTTGTGGTTCAGCACTATTAAAAACCTGTTTTCGAGACAGGAAAAAGCAAAGTTATCTAAGGCACGGAATCTCAAAGTTACTTTCGGAAAAACAAAAAGTTTCTAAAAAATCAGAGGTCCCGGTAGCTAACATGTGGGTCGAAACGCTTATGTGTGTCGTTTTCCTAATCGATATTGGTAAGTTTAATACTAATAACAATAAAGATTCTCACAATTTATAATTTTTATAAAAATTTGGCTTCTAAAGCCTCCCAGTAGGCACAAAATTTGGCGACATCTTCACGACAACTTTACGACATCCTTACGACATCTTTACGACATCCTATGTCCATGTCGTTTCGGTGTCTTTGCGATATCGTAAAGACATCGTCAGATCATACGACTTATTTACGATATCGTAAAGACATCTTAACGACATGGACATAGGATGTCGTAAAGTTGTCGTAACGATGTCGTAACGACGTGTGAAAGACGTCGCCAAACTTTATGCCCACTGGGCTATGATATTAAGAAAAGTGAAATGAAATACTAAAAAATGTTATAACTTACATTTAGAAATGTAACTACATTTCCAGATTGAATTTAGTTTAACAAACATTTCTCGGATATCAAGCAGGTCGCAATATCTTCACAATCTTTTAATTTTAAGTAAATTTATAAATTTAGGTCGTATCATTTTTTAACTTTCTTCTGAAATTTGGAATTTCTGAAAATGCTTTTAAATCTCACTAAAAGATTTCACATTCTTAAAACTTTTTTCAAATCCCTCGAGATTTTGCAAAGATCTTGATAATTTCTTGGATTTTTTTACTATACCCTAAAATATTTAAAATCCTCAATTTATAAATTTCTATTTGTTTTTAAAGGCTTAAGCTCTCAATCCTGGCAGGGTACCGGAAGTTGAAAACCACCGGAATTTTGTGATAACCCTGCATATTTTGGGAATGCTTTGAGCAGTTGACACGAACCCCACAATTACCCACAACAGCAACCTAACTCTGATTACCCACAACAACATTTTAACCCTGGTTACCCACCACAACATAACCCTGGTAAACGCACTTATATATAATATACTTAAATGCTTCAAATCGTTCCAAACATCTTCGAATTTTTTTTGAAGCTCTCCAAAATTCCTCAAATTTTTTAAGGATACGTTAAAATATTTGCAGTCCAATGCAGTTCTTTGAAATCCCTCCAAAGTACTTCAATTCATTAAACATTCCTTTGAATCTTTATAAATACCCTTTGATATTTCGAATCCTTTGACATCTTTTCAAATTCTTTAAAACATTTCAAAAGCTCTTGAAAATTCTTTGAACTTTCGAAAAATTCGATTCATCGAATATTTCGAATCCTTTGAAATCTTTGAAAATTCGTTAAAACTTTTGGGAAGATCTGCAAAATTCCTTGAAGTTGACCAAAATGCTTTGAAAGTTTTGCATTTTCCTGAAATTGCTTAGCACTATTGAAAGCAATTAAAAATTCCTCTGAAGCTTTTAATTTCCCTAAAACATTTAAAAATCCATAAAAATCTTTGGAATTCCTATACAAATTCTAAAAGGTCTTCATAATTCCTCAGAAATTTCCAAAATACCCGAAAACCTTTTAACTCCTTGGAGATCAATTTAAATTATTGAAATATATTACAAATTTCATGGAATTACTTTACTTTTCCCTGATTTTTTTCCTGATCTGCAGACACCCTGAAAATATGTTCAAAAAATATTTCTATATGGCTAAACAAAATCGGTGTAAAAATTTCCCCGGTTGGGCCTAATACAACAAGGTTTCTGGTCGGAACCTGGCCGGGCTACCCCTGGCTGGGTGTCATGAACAGGAACCGAGCGGGAGCCGGTCAAGCTACATTTTTCTCGAATTACGTAGTCTGGGGCTGGCCGGTTACTGACCGGGCCAACCCTGGTTATATCCCGTGGTCGGGAGCCGACTGGGCACTGGTCAGGTTAATGTTTTTGTAGAAATTACACATTTTTTAAGAGCCGTGATATTATCAAAGACGTAATTATGGATGCTAGATGAATTATTATTCGAAAATTATAATTTAAAGATTTATTAGATCAGTGAAACAAAAATGAGCTTTTTTAAATTCTTTTTAAAAACAAATTAAATTTTTTTGAATAATTTAACATTTTAAATTAAACTGTTATCGATTCTGCTATGTGTAGCAACAGAAATGATATAATTTTTATAAACTTCTCTATATTTAGACAATGTTTAGCCTTACAATTTCAAATTTACCGCCATATATAGCGCCTGCTGTGTCTGTCGTCTGCATAGACACTCAGTAATTTTTAGTTTCGCACCTGGAACGAGAATGCTCCTTGCACTCACGTCGCGTCGTCTCTTCGAAGTTCGCAAATAAAATCGAGACTCGTAGTTAAAATCAACCTTATTTCAGTAATTAGTTTGAATCACCCACTTAGTGCGCGAATAATTATTATTTTAAATTAAAATATAGTCTTGTGTATACAGTTTTTACTTTCTTTCTTCCTAACCTTAATTCACCACGTGGCTTCCAAATTGCAATGACATTCTATCATCAGGGAATGAAATTCTACTCCAATTTTCTTGCCAGAATTGGTTCACTTGATTTGACTTTTAAATTTCACCGTAATCTTTACAGTGAGCCTTAAAAGATCAAACAAGTTACGAATTTCTCGCCTGAAGCAACATTTCTTAACCGCTTGTTGGCCGGATTATCCGACCGGATCCCGGCCGGTATTGAAGCCGGGATCCGACCAGTTTACCGTGACTTTTTTAGCCGGATCCCGGCCCGATTCCCCGACCAGCGCCCGGCTTAAAGCGGGGCTATCCGGCTGGAACCCGGCCGGATCCCTAATTGGATTCCTGCACAGGAAGTGATGGAAAGATTAATTTAATGCTTCCAAGTTCATGAATTTCTATTAATTTTTACAGCCTTAAGCTCTCAATCTGTGAGAGAAAAGGGAAGGGGATACCAGAAAGGAATTTTAAATCTTTCATTCTGGACACTGGCCGCGGATATGAAACTCGCCAAGAAGTGCTCCCGTACGAGTATAAACCTATCGAAGAACTACAAAAAAATCGAAAGCCTCAGCAGGATAAACGCGATAAAGCGAGAAATATTGAACAGACTAAAATGCGGCATCAGGATAAGGCTATGTTGAGTGGTTCTTCGGTAATGCAGTCTCGACCTGGCCAATTTCAACATCCGACCGAACCTATTGCTTCCGTGAATCCGGCGCAGGTTAAAGTATTGAAAAAAGAGACGCAAAAGGCTACTAAGGCTGAAAAGAGAAAAGTGAAAAATCGTCAAAAGTCTATAATTTTTCAACAAACAAAGACTATAGCAGCTTCTTTGGGACTGCAGGCTGAAGATGGTCAAATTCATCTTCCATCTAAAGCACTTTCTCCCAGTAAAGGAGATCATTCGGTCCTGATCCCAAACCTGCATCCTAACCGATTTCACGGATGGGATTAAATGTATATCTGCAATGGTCGGTGTTTTAAAAATTCTGTATCGTTAGACAATTCAGAAAAAAGTGGTTCTAGTGAAGAAATAACCTTAAAGCTATATCTCAGAGTCTTGAATCTTTGGCGTTATTTATGTTTAAACAAAAACTGTTAATAAAACCTTGTATAATTTCAAACGTATATAAACTCTGGCAAAAATAAAAACATATCTAAATAGATATGTTCACAATATCATCCTCAAACAGGAAAATCTTACTCTCAAAGTGGATAATTTCATTCCGTGTCATCTTAGCAAAACCTATAATTTTGATTTCTGGATTGAAATAGGATTGAAATAATAGTCATCCGTAAGCAAATAAGTCTGATAAAAAAGTCTAATGAATCAAGTTTAAAAACCGGTGTGACCATGACATGTCATATTTATCTCGTGCGCACTTGAACAGTTAGATTTTTTTGACAGTCAACTTTCAAGTGAACTCAATACTGAAAGTTACTTTTAACGTCATCTTGATCCTACGTCGTTTTCTAAGATGCCGTTTGAATTAGGGTTGTGCGCAAAATGTGACCAGGACATGTCTATCTGATACAAAATTAGTAGCATGACTTAAATGAATGATCTTATTATTACACCATTAAGCCATTTCCCTTCCGGGGTAGGCGTGACTCGCTCGGTAGGGGAAAGGAGTAGTGTGTGGAAGGGATAGAGATTTTTCAGATTGATCCAGAATTCGCGTGCTATTTAGGTAAATAACACGTTCGTTCCGCAACACTGCTCTGACTCAGGCCGCTGATCAATCCCTCTAGCAATCACCCCAAGCGAAGAACCTCACGAAGTCGTTATGTAAGGTTCCCTACTTGGGTCCATTAATAGCCAAGGTCTTTGTTTCAGGTGTCAGGTGTCTTTCCTGTCCTGGCATACTACTCTAGCTTCTTTTATGTCCATGCATTTTTTCATGCAGGCTCTCGTATTTCTGTGACTTCTTATGTCTCTTCTAAGTAGGGTCTCATTCACACATTCTAACC
>NC_046660.1:7475517-7516499 GCF_010883055.1 Belonocnema kinseyi | reverse complement strand
TGATAAGTCCATGTCTCGCTACCGTATAGTACAGTCGGTACAAATATAGAATTATGTATTGCCATTTTAGCTTTATTTGATATACTTTTACTTCTGATAAGGAGACCTGCTCTACCAATAACCTTCTTACATTCATTTATTCGTCTATCTAAATCCTCATCTATCTTCCCGTCCCTAGTAAATAAGCTACCAAGGTATACGAACTTATCAACTAATTTATCTCCGTTATAGTTTGTTCTTGGATCCCCAAAATGACCTAATACTCTTTCTGTATCCTGATTTTGGATGCCCACCCAACCGTTCATGTCTCCTAGTAGAATTATTCTTTCCCCATGTTCGCAGATGTTTATTGTGTCATTTAAGGTGTCCCAGAAGGCGTCTTTTACTTCTCTAGGATCACTATCAACCGGCGCGTAGGATGCTATAATAAATAGTCTTCTGATTCTTTCTTCCATTCTAGCCCATAGCAGTCTGGGAGACACGAAGCCATGGTCTCCGAGATGCTGCTTTGCTCTTTCATTCAAAATGAGACCTACTCCTTGTTTACCATGTGATTCACAGTCTACTCCTGACCATATTTCAATAATTCCTCAAATTAATTAAATTCACTTAAATTATAAATTTCCCTGAATTTTCTAAATTTTTTGTATTCCTTGAATTCTCAGAATTACTTATATTATTTAAATTTCTAAAAATTTTCGAATTTCTTGCACTACATGAATTCCTTGAACTCATGGAATTACTTGAATTCTACGTATTCTTGAAATTCTTCCAATTTCTTAACTTTCTCGAATTCCGTACATTGTTTAAATCCCTTCAATTCCTCAAATTCCTCGAATTCCTGAAAATCTTGAAATTCTTCGAATTACCTAAATTCTTCGAATTCCTTAAATTAATTCAAATCCCTTAAATTCTTCCCCTTCCTTCAATTTTTTAGTTCCTAACATTCTTCGAATTTCTTGCTTTCCTTGAATTCGTCAAGTTCACCGAATAACTTGGGTTCTTCGAATTCCTTAACTCCATCAAAGTATTTAAATTCTTCGAATTTCTTAAGTTTCTAGAAATTCTT
The DNA here is from genome assembly GCF_010883055.1 of Belonocnema kinseyi. Lineage (NCBI taxonomy): Eukaryota > Metazoa > Arthropoda > Insecta > Hymenoptera > Cynipidae > Belonocnema > Belonocnema kinseyi. The sequence continues at coordinate 7,515,430 of NC_046660.1, read as the reverse complement.
AAATTTGTCTATTTCCTTCATTTTTCGGATTCATGAAATTCTGCGAATTCCTCGAATTCATGGAATTAGTTTAATTCTTAGAGTTCCTTAAATTGTACGAAGCCCCTAAAATCCTCGAATTCTGAAATTCCTTGAATTCCTAAAATTCTTCGAATTCTTTCATTTCTTCGAGTTCCTTAAGTTTTAGGAATTATTTAAATTGGTCTATTACCTGATATTCCTCAAATTCCTTAAATTCTTCAAATTACTTAAACTTTTAGAAATTCCTTAAATTTGACGAATTCCCTAAATTCTTTGAATTCCTTAAATTCATTTATATTCCTTACATTCTGAAATTCGTCGAATACCTTGAATTCATAAAATTACTTGAATTCTTCAAATTCCTTAATTTGCTAGAATCCCTTAAATTGATCTATTTCCTTAATTTTTATCATTCCTTGAATTCGCAGAATGCAAAGAATTCCTGGAATTGGAAGAAATTAGGGAATTAAAAGAATTTAAGTACTGGAAAGAATTCAAGTAATTCCATAAATTCCAGAAATTCGACGACTTAAAGTGAAATCGAAAAATTTAAGAAAATTAGTGAATTTAAGGACTTCAAAAGATTTAAGGAATTCAAGGAATTTAAGAGATTCGAAGAATTTAATAATTTCGAAGGATTGAAGAAATCCGTACAGAAATTGAGGAATTCTAAGAACTAAACGAATTAGAGGAATCCAAGTAATTGCATGAATTCGAGTAATTCCATGAATTCGAGTAATTCTAAGAATTCCAGGAATTCATAAAATTAAGAAAATAGATATTTAAGGGATTCTACAAAATTAAGAAACTTAAAAAATTCAAGTAATTCCATGAATTCAAGGAATTCGAAGAATTTAAGGCATTCGAAGAATTTAAAGAATTCGATGAATTTAAGGAATTCGAAGAATTTAAGGAATTTGAAGAATTTGAGAAATTCGAGGAATTGAAGGATTTAAGGAATTTAAAGAATTTCAGGAATTTGATGAATTCAAGGAATTTGAAGAACTCAAGGAATTAGAAGCATTTAAGTAATTCGAGGAATTCAAGAAATTCAAAAAATTTGGAGAATCGAAAGATATTCAGGAATTTGAAGAATTTAAGGGATTTGAATAAATTTAAGGAATTCAGGAAATTTCAGAATTTGAGGAATTTAAGGGATTCGAACAATTTAAGGAACTCGAAGAAATCAAAACATTCCATGAATTCGAGTGATTCGCAGAATTATTGGAATTTGAAAAATTAAGGAAATAGAATAATTCAAAGAATCCGTGTAATTCGAGGAATTGAATTTTTAGAACTTTTAGGAATTCGAAGAATTTCAGAATTCGAGAAACTAAAGGGATTCGAACGATTTAAAGAATTCGAAATATGTAAGGAATTGGCAGACTTTAAAATATACGTAGAATTCAAGTACTTTGATGAGTTTAAGCAATTTATATCATTCAAGGAAGTCGAAAAATTATAGCAATTTAAATATTTCAAGTAATTCTAAGAATTCAAGGAATACAAAGAATTCAGAAAATTCAGGGAAATTGATAATTTAATTGAATTTTATGATTTTAAGGTATTAAGAGAATTCATTTACGTCATGTTTCTAATATTGTATCATTTAAGGGGGGCAAAAATGTATTTTTTCGTTTTTTAAGCAAATCATCCCGAAGGGCTAAAAACTAAACGAGTGTGTAGAAGTTAGAAATTTGTTGACTTTCTTGATTTTTGGAATTTAAAGTTTATTAAATTAGTCTTTCCATCACTTTTTCTTAGTAATTTGGAGATATTTGTGGACCTACTTTCCAGGTGGTCGCAGATCAAGAAAAAAAAATGAAAATCAGGGAAAAGTAAAGTAATTTTGTTGGTAGGGGAAAATTAGGGAAAAGTCAGGAATTTTGAAACAAAATTGATAAATTTGGGGAATTTTTTTTAAAGAACGTTGAGTGACTGTCTGTGTAATAATAAGAGCTGAAAAACTGTGACATTAGGTCACTTTTATCTTACATCACACCTTTTAATGAAAATTTCATTTTAGAAATTTTTTAAAATCAAAAGATCACTTTAATCATCATTTTAGGGTATTTTAAAAGCTTCCATTTAATTATTAATATATTTCAAAATTTTTTAGGATTGATATTTAAGGATTAAAATATTATAGGGTACTTAAAAAGATTCCAAGGTATATTTAATAGATATTGATAACCCAACAGTATTTCAAAGAATTTCAAACACTTCTATGAAATTTGTAATATTTTTCAATAATTTAAATAGATCTCCGAGGATTTGAAAGGTTTTTGGATATTTTAAAATTTTTTGAGGAATTATGAAGACCTTTTAAATTTTGTATAGGAACTCCAAAGATTTTAAAGGATTTGAAATGTGTTTTAAGGAAATTAAAAGCTTCAGAGGAATTTTTAATTCATTTCAATAGTGTTAAGGAATTTCATGAAATTGCAAAACCTTTAAAGTATTTTGATCAACTTCAAGGAATTTTTCAGATATTTTCGAAAGTTTTAACGGATTTTTAAAGATTTTAAAGGATTTGAAATATTGCAGGGCATTCCAAAAGCTTTTAGCATACTTTTTATAGATTTCAAAAATGATAAGGGATTTAGGAGATTTCAAAAATTTTAGGGAAAATAGATTAATTCAAAGAAATTTTTAAGGATTTTAGGGTATTTTTTTTAATTTCAAAGAATTTTAAATAGGGTTTGAAAGTATTTAAGTTTCGCTGTCTTTGCGATGTCGTAAAGACATTGTCAGATTATGCGACTTATTTACGATATCGTAAAAACACCTAAATGACATGGACATAGGATGTCGTCAAGTCATCGTAAATATGTCGTAACGATGTCGTAAAGACGTCGTAAAGACGTCGCCAAGCTTCGTGCCCACTGGGCAGGGTTATGTCGTTGTGTATAACCAGGGTTAGGTTGTTGCTGTGGATGATTGTGAGGTTTGTGTCCTCTGGTAGCATTCCCAAAATATGCTGGGTTATAAGAAAGCTCTGGTAGCTTTTCGCTTTCGGTACCCTGCCAGTATTGAGAGCTTAAGCCTGTAAAAACAAATAGAAATTCATAAATTAAGGATCGTTAAACTAGTCTTTCGAGCACTTTTGTTTAGCCATAAAGATATCTTTTTTGAAAGTATTTACAGAGTGATAGTAGATCATGAAAAATGCGGCAATCGGGGAAATGTCAGGCGACTTTTTTCTCAGGGAAAATCAAGCTAAAATCAGGAATTTTGAAATAAAATTGCAAATTTCAGGGGATTTTCGTAGGAATTACTTTAACTGCCCAGTGAGCAAAAAATTTGGCGACGTCTTTACGACATCGTTACGACATATTTACGGCATATTTGCGGCATCTTTACGACATCTTATGTCCATGTCGTTTCGGTGTCTTTGCGATATCTTAAAGACATCGTCAGATCATACGACTTCTTTACGATATCGTAAAGACACTTTAACGACATAGACATAGGATGTCGTAAAGTTGTCGTAAAGATGTCGTAACGATGGCGTTAAGACGTCGACAAACTTTATGCCCACTGGGTGACTCTTGGAAATAATCAGGCTTGCTAAACAGTCACATTAAGTCACTTTTATTTCAAAACACTTTTTTAAATAAAAATATCACTTAAAAAACTTTTTAAAATCAAAAGATCACTTAAGTCAACAATTTTAGGGTATTTTAAAAGCTTCCATATCATTTGTAAGTTTTCAATCATGTGTATGGATTCCAAGGGAGCTTAAAAGATTCTTAAGAATTTTATACATTGTAGGGTATTTTAAAAGATCACAAGGCATTTTTAATAAATTTGAATAATGCAAAGGTATTTCAAAGAATTTTAATAGATGCCATGGATTTTTAATATATTTAAATTATTTAAATGTATTTCAGAGGATTAAAACAAATTTGAGGGTATTTTTTAAATTTCTGAGGAATTATCAAGAGGTTTTAAAAGCTTGAAGGGATTTCCAAAATTGTAAAGGTTTGAAATATTCCAGGATATTAAAAATCTTCCGACGAATTTATAATTGATTTTAATAGAGTTAAGGAATTTCGAGAAATTGCCAAAATTTTGATAAATATCAAAGAATTTTCTACATCTTTTTAAAAGATTTTAAAAGGTTCGAAGGAATTTGCAATACATTTCGATTATTCAATGGTATTTCAAAGAATTTTAAAGATTTGAGCATAATCTCATTTGAGATTATCCGAAAATTTTTGTTAAACTAAATGCCATCTTTAAATGTAGTTACATTTCTAAATGTAAGATATAACATTTTTCAGTATTCAGTTTCACTTTTTTTGATATCATAGACTATAGAAGCCAAAATTTTATAAACATTTTAAATTGTGAGATTATTTAATGTTGTCAGTATTAAAGTTACCGATAGGGTTTCGGTGTCTTTTCGATATCGTAAAGCCATCGTCAGACCATACGACTTCTTTACGATATCGTAAAGACATATTAACGACATGGACATAGGATGTCGTAAAGTTGTCGTAAAGATGTCGTAAAGATGTCGTAAAGATGTCGTAAAGATGTCGCTAAAGTTTGTGCCCACTGGGGAATGATTTTCAGAAAAAATGTGAAACATGACGAATAGAAGTGTTTGATTAGAGTTTAAAATTAATTTCGCCACCCCCGACAACAAAGCGTTATCACAAGATCCTGCTTTGCTCTTTTCTGATTGTCATCAATCTATACAATTTTTCCTTTAACAATATTATTTCAATCAAAATTTTAGAAAACAAGGAATTTTTTTATTTTATTGTAAAGTCACTTTCGACAATATTAGCATAATAAAAAACTTCTAGTGATTTTGATCAAAGAGAAACTGAGAATCCATATGAAAAAATATAGACAAAATTTGCTTTTCAAAAAAAAAAAGGAAATTTATCCAAATTTTTATTAATAATTTGTTGATATGACTTGTAGTTTTTGCTCTAATCATAAAAAATTAAAATTAAAATCCAAAAAATTTAAATATTGTCAAACTAAATTTAACAAAATAAATAGACAAAAGTTGTTTACCCGAAACAGATATACTGATTTGTGACTAATAATTTTTATATAGAACGCGTACATTTTCTTTAAACCGGTAAAAATATAATTAATCATTCAAGAAATTAATTTTTTGGAAAAATGACATTAGGAACAAAAAAATGGAAAGACAAAAGCTTTTCAACCAGAAATGATCCAAAAATTGGTTATAAACTATTTGATACTAAATAATAATGCAATTTCTTGGGTTTCATCCTTATTTTTTTTTATTTTTTTATTTTTTCAAACAGTTTTTCAAAAAGTTTGCTTGTTATTTTCAAGAAACTTTCATTTTGTCCCTTTTTTTGGTATTTTTTTGGCTCAAACATGAACTAAATTATTGGAACTAATTGCAAAAATTATAATATGTTTCGCTAGAAGTTCATTCTGTTTAATTTAAACTTTTACTATCATATTTTTGGTAAGGAGCCCATCTCTTAAAAAACTATTATTTGGTTAAAAACCATGTTTATATTTTGTTCAATATTTTTTACGGAAAATTAATATTCTTGGTTAAAAATCAATCTTTGGTTAAAACTTGAACAATAACAGTTAAGATTTTAATCAAAGAATATCAGTTTTCATAAAAAAAGAAAATATTAAAAATTTTAATCAGAGATGACTTTTCAATCAAAAAGACATTAAAAAAGTTGAATTGTCATCCAAAAAAAATATTCGGGGGTCTTTTAATACCAAATTATTTTTTGGTTTTCCAAGAAATTTCCAAAAATTATTTTTAAGAGAAAATTTAAAAAGATTTTAAAAGATTGCAGAATATTTCTATAAATTTAACAAAAAAATGCATGATTTGTGAGAGTAGTTAATTTATCAACCAAAAATAACGAACTTGAAAAAATACAATTAAGTTTGGCAAAAAATGAAATTTTAATTAAGTAAGTGAATTTTTGAAATAAAAATCAATTTAAACAAGGTGATTTATTTTCTACCAAGAGTAACAATTCAAAAAATTTATGTTAAATTTTGTACCACAAATTAAGTAATTTTTAATAAAAATTCTACTTTTTATCACTTTTCACCTTGATGTCCTAAACAATTGAAAAAGCCTTTTTTCGTATCATATATTGAAATGTTTAAAAATGTTTGAAAATATTTTTTACTTATCTTTAAAAATTCTAGAAGAATTATTAAAATTGCCTTAAAATCTTTCAGAATTTTATTGACGATTTTTAAAGAGTTTTTGTATTTTTTAAAAATGTTCTTAAATATTTACTTAAAACTAATTTAAAAAAAAAATATTTTCAATTTCCCAGGAACATGAAGAAAATGTCTATTATCTTAAAATCATTTTAAATATTCTTTGCAAATTAATTTTAAAAAAATTTTAGAATAGTAAATTTTCTTATGAAACTTAAGAACACTTTTTAGCATCCTTTAAAAAATTCAAGGGGAAAAAATGTAGAACCTAAAAACAATTATCACATTTTTAAGATAATTTTGGGTCTGTTAAAACTATCTTTAGGAATTTTAGACGCATTATAGTGATTGCTATACATTTTAAAGTTTGAGAAGATTTCATATTATACATAAAATATTTATGAAAATCAACGAATTTTTTAGGATAGTTAGATTTTCTATAAAAAATGGATATTCAGCTGAGAAGATTTAAAAATATAACCATGAAAATTAATTTCCTACAAAAAAACACGAATAAAAAAATTTCAATTAATTTTAATCAAGTGAAAAATGTATAATTTAGATTATTCGCAATCCAATAAAGAATCAGAAAGACTAGTTAAAATCTCAAAAAAAAAAAAAAAAACAAATGAAGTTTTAAAAAATAGTTCAATTTGTCAATCAAAAATATGAATTTTAACCTAGTTATTGAATTAAGGAAAATGTCAATTTTCCAAACAAGATAAAAAAAAAGAATAATAATCTTCAATCAGATTTTTTAATTTTATACAATTTTTCACAGAAGTGTACTAAAATAATTATTCAGACTGTTTTTCGGGATTTTTTATTTGTTCCTTTTTCGAAATATTTGAAAATATTTTAAAATGTTTGTAATTTTCTTTTAAAATTCTTTTTTTAAAATAAAAAGAAACTTTTCCAGGAATTGTCGGAAAAAACGTTATTTTCTTGAGACCCTTTAAAATTTTTGAAAAGGTTCCAAGATTTCATTTTATAATCTTCCTTAATCTATACTTGTTTTTATTTATTTATTTAATCTTCTCAATATTAAAATTCTTTTTTAATGTTTTAAAACTAGGTTTCAAATGAATTCGCATTATTCCTGATTTGGTTTTAATTGTGCAAAATTATAAAAATTGCCTTAAAATTGTTCAGAATCTTCGTTGACGATTTTTTTAAATGTTTTAAAGTGTTTTTGAAAATTTTTTCAATATTAATTGTTGATAATAAAAACTTATTTTCAATGTACTACCCCACCAACACGAATTTTCTCTGGATTTATCAACGATTAGTAGGTAAAAAGTATGAATAATTAGGAACCAAAATTTTATTTCTCATGTTGAACGTTATTTTCTTGCTCTCACACATTAATTAATTATAACACTTTAATGATACTGCGTTATTAACAAATAAATCTCGAAGATATTATTTATCTGAAGTAAGATAAAAATGCTATAAACAGTTGAAAAATATAATGAATTCAAGCAATTCGTTGACTTCAAAGGAAGAAAGTGCGTAAAATCCTTTAACTTCGTGAAGTCCTTGAATTCCGTGAATTTGATGAATTCCTTGAATTCCGTAAAATTCTTGAAGTTTGTGAACTCCTTGAATTTCGCAAACTCCTTGAATTTCGGGTATTCCGTGAATGTTGCGAATTGTTTGAGCTCCGTGAAATCCTTGAAATTCGTAAATTCTGAGAACTTTTGGAATTCAGTAAGTGAATCGAATTCCGTGGAATTCCATAAACTTATTGAACGAAGTGCATTTCTTCAGTTTCTTGAAATTCGCGTATCCTTAAAATTCCGCATAATCGTTGAATTTCATGAATTCCTTGAATTTCGTGTATTCCGTAAATTTTCTGAATTCCTTGAATTCCGTGGAATCTTAGAATTCCGTGAAATCTTCGAATTCCGTAAAATCATGGAATTTCGTGAATTCCATGAATTTCTTTAATTCCTTGAATTCCTTAAATTTTGCGTCTTCCGTGAATTTGATGAAATCCGTGCATTCATTAAATTTCTTGAATTCTCAGAACTTCTGGAATTCTGTGAATTCCTTGAATGCCCTCATGTCTTGAATTCCGTCAATTCCATAAACTTGATGAAAAAGATAAATTTCTTTATTTTCTTGAATTCCGTGTATCCTTCGCATTCAGTGTATTCTTTGAATTCCGTGAATTCCTTGAATTTTGTGTGTTCCGTGAATTCCTTGAATTCAGTGAGATCTCTGAATTTTGTGATTTCCGTAAATTTCTTTAATTCCGTGAATTCCTTGAATTTCGTGTAATCCGTGAAATTCCTTAAATCCTGTTGAATCCTTTAATTCCGCGATTTTTTTTAATTCCATGGATTTCTTAAGCAGTGTGCATTTCTTTATTTCCACGAATTCCCTGTATCCTTAGAATTACATGGCTTCTTTGCATTGTGTGTGTTCCGTGAGTTTTGTGAATTGATTGAACTCGGTAAAATCTTTGAATTTCGTAAATTCCATACATTTCTTGAACACCATGCAATTTAAGAAAAAAATGTTGCATTCGATATTTCGACTGAAAAATATCTTTCTTATGAATAAAAAATTTCAATTCATGGAAAAGAGACAAATTTTCAACAAAATAGTTGAACACTCAACAAAGAAAGATTTTTTAGTTAAGACGGAAAAATAATATCAACCAAATTATAATTTTTCAGACAATATAGGAATTTTTAATTATTATCCATTTTTAATGTTTTTTTGTTTATGAGTTTATATAAATATAATTGTTCTAAGATTTTGGATAGAATTAAAAAATTGTTTCTACATTCAAAGGAACACACAAATTTTTATTTATTTGAAATAATTAATTTTATAAGAATATTTGAAAATATTGCAAAAAATGTTCGAAGATTTTCAAATTTTTTTAAATTTTAAGAAAAATTTAAGCCCGTTCACAAAATACTGAAGAGTTTTAGAAGGTTTACAGAACTTTAAAATATTTTTAAACTTAAAAATATTTGCCAAATTTGATAAAATATTTTAAAAATTTTTCTTTAAAAGTTCTAAAAGAGCATCAGTATCTTTAAAGCTGTTGCGAATTTTCCCTAATAATTTTTAACCAAAAACCTGTAAAATAAAAATATTTTTTGTTTATATTCTAGATTTTTTCTGGACACAAATTAAATCTTTTTAAATCTTGTGGAACTTTCTGAAAAATATTAGGAGAATTTTATTCTCATAAATTTGAGTAAGAAACTGATAATACTTATTTTTTTCTTTAGTTATCATAATATAATTTAACCTCGAATTTAAGTGTCCAACAAAATTTTTAAAAATAAATAGTTGTTCAAACCTTTTATTTTTATTGTCATTATTCTGCTGAGCTTGATATGTGATTGTCAGGTTTAATGAATATTTATAAGTTTTAGCACAAAAATAAAAGTGAGTCATATATATTTTTAAATATAGTTTATATTTGCGACAGCACATTTTGTGATAATTTGGAAGCGGTAGCTTGTTTTGATCAGACAGTATTTCAAAACTTAAAAAAACCTATTTTCTTAATCAGGCGCGAGGAAAATAAATATCAACTTTAGTGTTTAAATGAGTAGTTTTTCTCATTTAAAGCTTCATGCTCTCTAATTCAAAATTGGTCAGACCTAATTATTAACAAATATTTTCAAAAACAATCTCTATACGAGTAAAAAAAGTGTTCCAAAGAGTAGCTTCATTCTCCTAAATTCATGAATTTTCTTTTGTTTTTACAGGCTTAGGGTACCGGAAGCGGAATACCCCACAATAATCCACAACAGCACCTAACCACGGTTATCCACAACAGCAAATTAACCTTGGGTACCCACAACAACATTTTTATCCTGAATATCCAGAACAACAACTTCACAGTGGGCACAAAGTTTGGGGACGTCTTTACGACATCGGTACGACATCTTTGCAACAACTTTACGGCATCCTATGTCCATGTCGTTAAGGTGTCTTTACGATATCGTAAATAAGTCGTATGATCTGACGATGTCTTTACGATATCGCAAAGACACGGGAACGACATGGACATAAAATGTCGTAAAGATGTCCTAAAGATGTCGTAATGACGTCGTAAAGACATCGCCAAATTTTGTGCCCACTGGGTTTACCCTGGTTATCAACAACAACCGAAGCCTGGTTATTCACAACAACTTAACCCTGTTTCCCCACCACAACATAACCGTGGTCAACAGACTTATATATACTACACTTAAATACTTCAAATCCTTTAAAAGATCTTTCAATTTTGTTGAAGCTCTCGTAAATTCCTCAATTTTTTTAAGGATACCTTAAAATATTGGCAGTCCTATGCGGTTTTTTGAAATCGATTTAAAGTATTTCAATCAATTAAAAATTCCTTAGAATCTTTATAAATACACTTTAATATTTTAAATCCTTTGACATCTTTTCAAATTATTTTAAAACTTTCAAAAGCTCTTTAAAGTTCTTTAAAATTTTAAAAGATACCCTTATATCTTTAACATTTTTCGAAATTCCTTTCGGTTAATTGAATTCCTATGATATTTTTAATCCGCTGAAATATTCAAAGATTCTATAAAAATTTTGAAAGATCTTGAAAATTTTTTGACTGGAACAATTCACCCGAAAAAATTTTCAATCTCTTAAAATCCTTTATCATTATTAAAATCTACAAAATGTATTTTGAAATCTTTTGGAATGCCCGCCAATATTTTAAATCCTTTGAAATCTTTAAAAATCCGTTTAAAATTTTGAAAAGATCTGGAAAATTCCTTGTAGTTGACCAAAATTCTCTAAAAGTTGAGCAATTTCCTGAAATTCCTTAACACTTTTCAAATCAATTAAAAATTCCTCTTAAGCTTTTAATTTCCTTAACACATTTCAAATCCTTTCAAATCTTTGGACTTCCTATACAATTTTTAAAAGGTCTTCATAATTCATCAAACAATTTTAAAATACCGAAAAACCTTTTAAATCCTTGGAGATCTATTTAAATTATTGAAAACTATTACAAATTTCATAGAATTGTTTGAAATTCTTTGGAATACTGTTGAAATATTAATATCTATTAAATATACCTTGGAATCTTTTTAAGTACCCTATAATATTTCAATCCTTAAATTTCAATCCTAAAAAATTTTGAAATATATTAAGAATTAAATAGAAGCTTTTAAAATACCCTAAAATGATGATTAAAGTAATCTTTTGATTTTAAAAAGTTTCTAAAGTGAACTTTTTATTAAAAGGAGTGATGTAAGATAAAAGTGACTTAATGTGACAGTTTGTCAGCCCCTATTATTATACAGACAGTCATTTGACGTTCTTGTAAAAAAAAATTTCCTAAATTTATCAATTTTGTTTCAAAATTCCTGACTTTTCCCTGATTTTCCCCTACCAACAAAATTACTTTACTTTTCCCTGATTTTCATTCTTTTTCTTGATATGCGGACACCCCAGCGGGCACAAAATTTGGCGATGTCTTTACGACGTCGTTACGACATCTTCACGACATCTTATGTCCATGTCGTTTCGGTGTCCTTGCGATATAGAAGAGAGATCGTCAGATCATACGACTTATTTACGATATCGTAGAGACACCTTAACGACATGGACATTGGATGTCGTAAAGTTGTCGTAAAGATGTCGTAACGATGTCGTAAAGACGTCGCCAAACTTTGTGCCCACTGGGACCCTGAAAGTATTTTCAAAAAATGTCTCCATATGACTAAGCAAAAGTGATGGAAAGACAATGGTCCCAAGTTTATGAGTTTCTATTAATTTTTACAGCCTTAAGCTCTCAATCTGAAGAGGGAAAAGGAAAGGGGTTACTAGAAAGGAATGTTGAATCTTTCATTCTGGACACTGGCCACGGATTTCAAATTCGCCAAGAAGTGTTCCCGTAGGAGGATAAAGCTGTCAACGAACTAAAAAAAATCGAAAGGTTCAGCAGGCTAAATGCGATAAAGTAAGAAATATTAAAATCGTTAAACAGCGTCATGAGAATAAGACTATGTTGAGTGGTTCTTCGGTAATACAGTCGTAACCTGGTTGAAAAGAAAAAAGTGAAAAATCGTCAAAAGTCTATAACTTTTCAAGCACAAAGGGCTCAGGCAGCTTATTTGGACTGAATGCTGATGATGGTCAAATTTATCTTTCAACTGGAGCATCTTCTCCCAGTGAAGAAGATGATTTGGTGCTGATCCCAAACCTGTATCCTAACCGATTTCAAGGATGGGACTAATGTCTATCCACCAATAGTTGGCGATGTGGAACTTCTGTATCTTTAGATAGTTCAGAAAATAGTGGTTCGAGTGAATTTGGCGACGTCTCTACGACATCGTTACGACATATTTACGACATCTTCACGACATCCTATTTCCATGTCGTTTCGGTGTCTTTGCGATATCGTAAAGACATCGTCAGATTATACGACTTATTCACGACAACGTGAAGACACCTTAACGACATGGACATAGGATGTCGTAAAGTTGTCGTAAAGATGTCGTAGAGACGTCGCCAAATTCACTCGAACCACTATTTTCTGAACTATCTAAAGATACAGTTTTTTTCCAGTAAGTTGTATATCATTAAATTGAAATTTTTATCAATTGTATCATATAATATTTTTTTGCAATATTATAAAAAGAAAAGTGAAACCGATTTAAATTGATTTTAACTAAAAGTTATTTGCAGATGGCATTTTCTTTTTAATTACAGCTGTTCGGCATCTCAAAAACAATTTAAAAACAAATTTACAATAACTTATCATCATAATTTATAATAATAGTATAAATTTCCTTCCTAATATAATTTAAATATTAAAAATTGATAAAATATTATTGTTTTCCAATTATTCGATTAGAAAGTCGAACTTGTTAGTATTGGGCCTTACCATTCTTATCCTTAGTTTAAGTTTGTGTTCAAACTGTTAAAGCTCCAGATTTCATCATTAAAAGTATTCGAAACTTAACGACAACCAAAAACAGGCAAAATTAAACTCTTCTGCATTTAAAAATTTTTTAAACTTCCAGATTAAAACTTACAAAGTTTGTCATTGAAAAAATCTTACAAACTTTATTTGTACAAATTAAATGGAAACGGTTGAAAAAGTCCCCTAACTTTGATTATTTATTAACCAGCCAAAACAAAATTCCCGGTGTAAATGTTTTTTTCCAAATTTGTTTAATTATCATGCAAAGTGATATGAATGTATAATTTGTTTCGCTTATTTTTTAAGCAAAATTAAACTGTACACAATTGGATTAAACATTAAATGGAATTTGCAACAGTTTATTTTTTAACAACTCAGTGAGAAGAAAGAATAAGCTTTTCAAGACTATGGAAACATCTCTGTGAAATGGGCCCCGCAAAGTTCACATTTTTAAAATTTTCTTTTTACATTTTTATTTTACCAGAAATTATAATTTTTCGGTTTTTCTTTTGGCGTACGTTTATATTTCCCTTGTACGTCGCTTGTACTGTTTGCACATTTCATATTAACGTTTAGTCCCTTTTGGTTGCCCGACTACCCAGTGGGCACAAAGTTTGGCGACGTCTGCACAACATCGTTACGACGTATTTACGATAACTTTACGACATCATATGTCCATGTCGTTAAGGAGTCTTTACGATATCGTAAATAAGTCGCATTATCTGACGATGTCTTTACGACATCGTAAAGACAGTGAAACGACATGGGCATAGGATGTCATAAATTTGTCGTAAAGATGTCTTAAATTTGTCGTAAAGATGTCATAACGATGTCGTAAAGACGTCGCTAAATTTTGTGCCCACTGGGTGATCAGCAACCTGGGACGTAGCAGTGTTGCGGAACGAACCTATTATTTTAATGAATATCACGAGATATCTAGATCAATCTAAAAATTTTATATCCTTTGCTGACATTACTCCCTTCCCCACCGAATGAATCACGCTTACCCCGAAAGGGAAATGGCTTTATGGTGCAATATTAAGTTGTCTATACGATACAAGTTACTAGGCTAACCTTATGGATTTTGAGCCGCTGAATCCAAATAAGGCCCCAGAATTTATCTCACGCATTTTAGTTTACCCCTAGATGAAAAAAATCAGGAAAACCCTAGGGATAACTTGCAGGTTATTTTGATAATGCTAGTATACGCGAAATTAAGCACATCGATGTTATATTCTCAAGTGCAATTACAACTTTTTAGGGTGGGCCTGTGGGACGAGGAATTCCCTAAGCTAGTTTTAGAGGAATTCCCTAACCCAGTTTTTTCCTATTTTCTGCATCTAGAAGAAAACTGAGACGTGTAGGACGAATTCTGAGGTCAGATTTAGATTCAGCAGCTCGAAATGCATAATGGTAACCTAATCACTTGTGTCGTGTAGACAAATTTTTTGTATGGCCTATGTGACGAGAAAATCCCTAGGCTTTTTCCTACTTTTGGAATCTACGGGAAAAATGAGACGTGTATGACGAATTCTGTGGCCATATTCGGATTCCGCGGCTCAAAATACATAAGTTTAGCCTAGTCACTTCTCTCGTGCAGACAACTTATTTTTGTGGGCATGTGTAATTATTCATCGCTGAAACTTTTATTTTATTAGGTTTGACACTTGTGAAAATAATATGTGCAAGAATTCGGAGAATATGTTTTAAGAATTCAAAATTTCTTTATTTTGGATACATCCACATTTTTTCGAATTGAAGACGTTTTTCAATAAAAGAGACATTAGGTTTTAAAATTCTTTAGTCTGTTTTCATATTGTTATAGTTGATTAATTTATTAATAGGAATTACCGACTGCTTTCGGTTTATTTATGGACTATGCTAACCTAATTAAAAGAAAGTATGTGAAAAAGTGAATCACTGATACACCGTAGCACGGATCGAATGTCGGATTTTCGACATTCGATGGACGGGCCAATCGAATCGAAAAATGCGATCCGACGACAGCGCTCATCGAAGTTCGTTTTTCGACATTCGAGCGGCGGACCAATCGAATCGAATAAACCTCTCCGAAAATGAACGCACGTTGAATCGAAAATAATGTATTTGATCTGAAAAAATGCTTATGTCTAGTTGAAATAAAAGTCATCCGTAAGCATATAGAAGTAGTTAAAAAATGCGCTACGCTACCCTTGCGTAAGGAAAAGTGTTAGGCAAAGTGTCAGCATCTAAGCAATGTAATACTTTGTCGGGTCTTATATATCTTCTGTTTTGATATATCTGATGATGCACTGATATTTTTTAGCTCATATCGAAATAGCTTTAAGCTTTCGATTCTCTCTTCCTAACGAGTAGGGCAAAAATAGATACATAGATCCGCTGGATTACCTTAAAAACAAAATAGTAGCATCGCTTAATTTTGCTGCGAAACAAATATCAAGATACTTTGATATGTTTTTTTTCTTTGATATTAGTGCTTGGCCTAAAAATGCAATTCGCTCAAATGTTATGTAAATTGTATCTGGTTAGGCATAGCTGTATAGGCAGGTCATTTTGAATAATTGTGTCGGAAATGAATTTCTTATTTAATAATTTGTTATTTAACTTAAAATTTGCAATTGGTTATATTTGCGATATTTGCTTAGCCCCATTCATCGATATTTCTTCACAAAGGTGTTGAATTAGCAAAGTTACTTTTTTTGAATAAAAATGTAACGTGTAGATAAATATCCTGTATTTTGTTAATTGTTATAAACAAATTAATGGATATAACTCTTAACTGCTGCATTTTTCCACGTGTTACATGGATGGCACCTTATGAGTTTATACGATTCAAGTATTTACTTAATATATTATAGCATGAGCAGGTTTGTCAGATCTTCTGATTGGTCCT
Organism: Belonocnema kinseyi; assembly: GCF_010883055.1. Lineage (NCBI taxonomy): Eukaryota > Metazoa > Arthropoda > Insecta > Hymenoptera > Cynipidae > Belonocnema > Belonocnema kinseyi. The sequence continues at coordinate 7,499,396 of NC_046660.1, read as the reverse complement.
TAATTTTTTTTATATCTTTTATCCTCAAGAAAGAGATTCGCGAATCTGACGAAATCATGAGATAGTGCATAACATCTACATTTCTTGATATTCTGTTGGACATTCTGCTGTTTCCTGATCAGGCTTTTCTGGAAACTTTATTGCTTGCTTCTTGGGCTTCTTCTGAGGACCATCCAATCTGTGATTTGAAGGATCTGGTGATATCACTTCCGTGTATTAGAACCTTATGCACAGTTGGTAACAGTTTGAAAAAAGGATACTGTTTCAAACAAAGCTTTGCCTTATCGAAAGCATACGTTTTGAATTTTTCAGAATCGATCATTTTAACGCATGAGAAGATTTGCAGAATGTCATGACATCTTTTGATGAGATTGGAATCCAGACCAATAATTTCCGCTACAACATCAGCGTGCGCAAAAAAAACTCGGGCAACATTGCCCGTATTTGTTATTCCACACCCTTGCTTAACTACGTCCATTGGTTATGACAATTCTGATTTCAACAATTTTTAAATCTCATTTTTTCTAGCTTCCTTTAGTTGCTTTTCTTCGAGGTTTCTTGTACTGCTATTTTAAAAATCCATATTATACGCAACATATAACAGGTATTCTAAAAAGCGAATGCAAGCATGTAATGTGGACAATCCAAATTTGTAGAACTCTTTGTTACATGGATGATTCAAAACATGTTTCAAAACATTCATGAATTTTGGACCAAGTTGACAAATATTGCAGCAAGTACTTGCTTTTTGTTCTGTAAGTATGTTACAAACTCTTCGATCTATTATGGTGCACTCGAAATCAAAACTGACCTCAAATTACCGGTTGCCAATTTCCAGTTTTTAATCACTACATCAGCTTCTTTAATAAATTCAAACTGTATGGGTCCAAAAAAATGAACTGAGGATAGAGTTTCGTTTTGCCAGACGACAGAATCTTTAGTGACTGAATGACGTTGAAACATGGAAATGAAAAACACAGCTTTATCAGAAAACTGTTTTTCATTATCATGGAACACATCTCTCTGATTAATCTTCTCTCTACTTTCACTATCGCCATTATCATCATCATCGCCATAGTCATCATCATGATTCAATTCAGTTTCAGTATTATTATCATGCTCTGAATTACAAAGCGTAGGAACATTCAGCTTGGTGGACCACTTTTGTGTAGTCATTTGATGTGCAGAAGCTTCATCCATCCCCCATTTACCAATCAGTATCAACTTTTGAGTTTGTCATTTTTCAAGTTTGTCCTCGCCAAAATCCATGAGTAGCCTTTTAGTCGTATGTGCCAATAGAGAAATTTACTCAGACTTCCTCTTCGTTTAACCTAGGTCCATCTGCATAGTCAATAATTTGTCTTCATTGCTAACTTCATTCTCAATTATTATTTTATCCGTTGAAGAATCGCAAGCATGTGGATGATTCACCAATTTTAGTTCTCTAGATAACTCTTCTTCACTGTGCTTCAGAGCAATTTCATTCACTCGTCCGGGTTTCGTCTTTTCAGATTCTTCTTCGAAACTTAAACGTGAACGACCTTTTTTAGAAACAATAAGTAGACTTGATGAATTAACTAAATAATCAACGTAACCATCTTCAGGTTGTGTGATATTTTCTTGGGTGTGATTGAATAATACTCTAAATTCACTTTGTAAAAATTCAGTATTTTTCCTCATAAAAGAACTTTTTATCCTACGAAAGTTTGACCATATTCTATTATACTGCGGCAAAAAGCTGTCGATCAATTTGCCTTTTATTTCCATTATCTAAACATCAGAGAAGAAGCTTGAAGATTTGATGCTGTCTATGCTCATGTATAATTTTCTAATTTTTTCTAATAACAAATTTTTCACTTTATACTGCATGTTATGGATTAACCGAAATTAAAGATATGTGACCGAGATCGAATATGATTTGCTTCGTGTAGAACTTCTTAGTATCACCGAAACTGAAACAAATGACAGAACAATTTTATAAAAAAACGAAGTACAGTCAGTTTCACGTTTATTCATTTGTTCTTAAAAGGTGAAAAACAGAAACAAATGACAGAAGATTCCAAAATTCTTCTCGTAGAATAATATATTCAAACGAATCTTCCAATTTTATAGGCTTATAGGCACAGATCATACAAAGATAAAATTAAGGAAGTAAAAAATATTAAAAAATTTTAAAAGTACCAGCAAATATATTAATAAATTTCAGACAAAAAAAACTGTTTCATGGTTGCAATTTTGACGTTTGGTAGAGAGGCTGGTATATTGCCATGGAACACGTTTTTATATCCATATAGCCAATTGCAGTGACATTAAAATAAGTTAATTTGATTGTATGATTTGTTTATAACAATCATAAATGTTGTTAGATGAAAGTCAGTTGTGCACAAATTCTGTTCTTTAGATGAAAAGAAATGATTCCGCATAAAACACAAGTTTTCTATACATATAAATGTCAAATAAAGGAATTCGTTTATAAAAATTGTTTAAACTATTAACTATAATTATTATTTGGTGCTTGTTCGCTACTAAAAATTTATTCTTCACATTTTTATTACCAAATTTATGTAAGTAATACATTCAAAATCTGAAAATGTAGAAGTTAACAGTAATAACCATTAATTTGTTTATAACAATTAACAAAATACAGAATATTTATCTACCAGTTAAATTTTTATTTAAAAAAAGTAACTTTACTAATTCTACACCTCTGTGAAGAAATATCGATGAATGGGCCTAAGTAAGTATCGGAAATATAACCAATTGCAAATTTTAAGTTTAATAACAAATCCAAAAAACGTTTATCTAAGTTTATGTACGATTCTTCATGAGTGTTTAAAAAAAAGCTCTAATCCGTTGAGAATTGAGGAGTCGGCTGATTTTTGTCCCAAAAAAGTGCTTTTTTCCCACTGTGCGGCACTCAGGGTAAATGACGGGGGTAAATCAGACTCTGATAAGCGCGCCCTCGTGGATCTCCTCTTAACTAAAAGTTGAATGAAATTGATGAACCTACCGACTCCTGCTACAAAAAGTTTCATAACCCTGAGCGTATTTAAAAAATACTTTATTTGTTAAAAAGTTCATTATGAACTGTTAAAGAAATGGTAAGAAATGAGAAATACAAAACTTTGCAAAGTTTAAATTAGGAATACTTTCTATCGTTTTTTCACATTAATCTCGTTTTTCGTTGCTGGATTGGCAAAAAAAGGCAACTGTTGCACATGCGTAGTGAGAATCCATATATACTCAGTGGTCACAAATTTTGGCGACGTCTTCACGACATCATTACGACATCTTTACGACAACTTTACGACATCCCATGTCCATGTCGTTTCGATGTCTTTGCGATATCGTAAAGACATCGTCAAATCATAGGACTTATTTACGATATCGTAAAGACACCTAACTACATGGACATAGGATGTCATAAAGTTGTCGTAACGATGTCGTAACGATCTCGTGAAGATTTGCCAAATTTTGTGCTTACTGGATACGTAAGGTGTTGAAAATTTAGACGTTCGTTGACGAAATGGCCTTCAGAGTCGACAATGTACTCCTACTTGTCTTGTCTGATAATGGACATACTCTCAGTTTCTCCCTGATCAAAATCAGTAGAGACTTTTTGATTATGTTATAAATATCGAAAAAAGACTTTATAAGAAATAAGGAAAATATATGCTAACAGTAGAATTTGTTAGATCTGTTTTAAACTTTATTTTAAAATCATTGGAAAAAATTTATTGCGCTACCTTGACTCTAATATTTTAAGATTTCCTTGATTTTGAAATTTTTGATTTAAATAATATTGTTATTTGCCAACATTTTTTAGGCGCGTGACAAGTATAAAAGAGATTATTTTAAAAGTGAATAGAGTAAAGTGAAATTAATAAAGTGTCTAAATGATTTTGGTGTGTTTTTCTCGAACCAGGAACTTGTAAAAACGCTTTGTTGACGGGGGTGGTGAAACATGATCCAACATGAAGTGACTAAGCCTACAAGTATATCACGAGATTGACTATGTTTCCCTTCATATTTTTCAATAAAACAGATAATTTTAAACTTTAATTAAACAATTCTGTTCGTCGCGTTTCACATTTTTCTGCAAATCGTTCTGCATCTTTTTCTTAAGTCGGTTAAATGCCTCAAGATTTATGCATATAGTGAAATTTTGAAATATGAGAGCTTTTGAATGTGTTTCCTGTCCGAATTTTTGTGGTTCAGCACTATGAAAAACCTTATTCAAAGGCAGGAGAAAGCAAAGTTATCTAGGGCACGGAATTTCAAAGAAAATGAAAAACTTAAACATTTGCCATTTACCTTCGAAAAAGCAAAAAGTTTCTAAAACATAACTTTTATAAAAGTTTGTATCTTCTAAAGCCTATGATATTATGAAAAGTGAAACCGAATACTAAAAAGTGTTATAAGTTACATTTAGAAAAGTAACTACATTTTCAGATTAAATTTAGTTTAACAAACATTTCTCGGATATCAAGAAGGTCACAATGTCCTATTAAAATTTGTATAGTTCTTGTTTATTTAATTGTAATTTATACAAAAAAATCTTCAAATACTTGAAATCTTTATAAATCCTTCAATAAGAAGAAAGTCTATTAAAAATTCATTAAGAGACTTTAAAATACATTTAAATACTTTAAGTGCCTTGCAATATTTATAAATCTTTTAAAAGATCTTTAAACTTCTTTATGAATTCTAAAAATATTCTAAATCCACAAAAAAAATAAAACTCCAGGCGAGAAAGAATCAATACAAAGGACTCTGTACAACAATAGGAAAAGGGTAACTTTCCAGAATTTCGAAAGGACTAACGATAAATTAACCTCAAAATGGCCACGTGTCGGGTTGGTTTCACCTAACGAGGTAGTAATTAATAAGTTTAACCAAGAACTAAATGTCAACCAGGTTTCCAACAATCGTCAGGGTCAGCCCTCAACTATCCGACGGAGACAATGATTTTCCGAGGGTAATTCTCTTTATGCACTAAATTATATTAAAATTAGTCTCGAACGACGCGACGCTTCCGGAATACCAACGGTAAGTGAGAACGAGTCTCGGCGTGCTCTCACCTTGTTCCTCTTTTCGCCTCCTCCTTCCTGTTACTCGTGCGCTGATTGGTTGGAATTGACGGGACGGCAGGCAGTGTGTCGTAGTGGACTTCAGTGCCGACTACTAGGGGTACTAGCGGTCCCCGTAGTCTGTACTATCCTTCTCATGTTACGATTTTGACCAACCAAACGTATTATAATCGATGGATTATTATTATTCTCCTTATTCTCTTAAGCTAAAGAGCTCCCACTAGTCATGCTGGAGATATAAGAATAAAAACTTCTTAAAAGAAGTGTTGTAGAGTTCCACGCCAGGTGGAGAAGTCGAATTTGGAATTTTTGAAGCAGTCTAGAATATTCCTCAAATCCAGTTTGCATCTCAACAAAAGTCTTCTTGAGGGGTGACGTACTCGTGAAAACGTTGGTTGTTAGTGCATGTTACGGCGGGAAAATTTGAATATTCTGAAGCTTCGCATGTTGCCCATCGCTACACACCTCTGGTTCTCTACGTGTCCTCTATAGTCCCGAGGGTCTATGGTGTCCCTTGAAGTATCTCGCAGTAAGCCATCATCCGCAGATTACGTAATAAAAAAGAACAAAACAAAGCGAAGTCAGTTCTTAAATATACAATTTTCTTATAATTACAGTCGCTAGTCGTGGAGTAGCGTGCACTTCCCGAGGTGTCCTTTAAAATAACCTCGAATAATAATAATAATAATAAAACCACAAAATTAAATAAATTGAAATTTTGTGAGTTGCACAAATTTTGCAACGTCACAATAAATACCCTATAATATTTCAAATTCTTTGACATCTTTTCAAATCCTCTAAAACTTTCAGAAGTTTTTTAAAATTCTTTGAAATTTAAAAAAATACCCAACAATCTTAAAATTATTTTGAAATTTCTTCCGATTGATCAAATTTAAATAATAATTCGAATCCGCTGAAATCTTTTGAAATTCATAAAAAGTTTCAGAAGGTAAAGTTTTGCAATTTCCTGAAATTCTTTAACACTATTAAAATCAATTTAAAATTCCTCTAAAGCTTTTAATTTCCGTGAGACGTATCAAATCCTTTAAAATCTGTGGAATTCCTTTACAATTTTAAAAAGTCTTTATAACTCCTCAAAAATTTTTTAAATGCCAGAAAACCATTGAAATCCTCGGAGATCCACTTAAATTATTGAAATATATTACAAATTTCATGGAATGTTTTTAATTCTTTGATTACCGTTGGATTATTATTAAAGTCTATTAAATATATACTTTGGAATCTTTTTAAATACCCTATAATGTTTCAATCTTCAGATTTTAATTCTAGAAAATTGTTGAAATATATTCAAAATTAAATTGAAGCTTCTAAAATACTCTGAAAACGCGGTAAAGCAAGAAGTATTAAAAAGGCTAAACAGCGTCATGAGGATAAGACTATGTTGAGTGGTTCTTTGGAAATGCAGTCTCAACCTGGCCAATTTCAACTTCCGACCGAACCTATTGTTTCCGCGAATCCGGAGGAGGCTAAGCGATTGAAAAAAGAGGCTCAATAAGCTATGATATCTGAAAAGAAAAAAAAGCGAAAAATCGTCAAAAGTCTCTAATTTTTCACGCAAAAAGGACTCAGGCAGCTTCTTCGGGACTGCAGGCTGATGATGGTCAAATTCATGAACCACCTAGACCACCTTCTCCCAGTGAAGAAGATCATCCGGTGCTGATCCCAAACCTACATCCTAACTGATATAACGGATATAAATAATGTCTAACTATCATAGTCGGCGATGTAGAGCTTCTGTATCTTCAGATAGTTAAGAAAATAGTGGTTCTGGCAAAGAAATAATATTAAATAGATATCTCAGAGTGTTGACTCGTTGGTCTTATTTATGTTCAAACAAAAACTCTTAATGAAACCTTGTATTATTTCAAACTCATATAAACCCCGTTAAAAATAAAAGCATATCTAACTTATGATTGGACTTATTTGGATTTATTTTCCCTATATTATTTAAAGAGAAGTAATTTATGAAGCGGACCTGACAGCTTGGGTCTAATCTTTAATCGCGATCATCTTATCCTCAAGCTGGACAATATTATTCTCAAACTGGAACATCTCACTCTCAAAGTGAATAATCTCATTCGGTGTCATCTTAGCCAAACCTATAAGTTTCATTTCCGGACTGAAATAGGCTAGAAATAATAGACGTCCGTAAGCAACTAAGTCTGATAAAAAAATTCTAATAAATCAAGTTTAGGAACCGGTGTGACTATGACATGTAATATTTACCTTGTGCGCACCCGAACGGTTAGAATTTTTTTGACTTTGAAGTTTCATGTTAACTCAACACTAAAAGTTACTTTCAATGTCATCTTGATCCTACGCCAGTTTCTGAGATCCTGTTGAATTAGGGTTATGCGCAAAATGTGTTCTGTATATGTTTAAAAATTAACCATTAAACTGCAAAAATCAAGAAAGTTAAGAAAAATTTTAATTCTAAACACTGAAAATCTCTTGAATTAATTTCTGAATCTAGAATGTCTGGTCATTCTGCCAATGAATTGGCATGTCCCTCGAATCAACTTGATTATTTTTTAGTCTTTCGAAAGGATTTTCTTAAAAATAAGGAAATAATAAATTTCTGTCGCCCTTATATGATAAAAAATTAGTACCATGACTTTAATGAACTCTCATAATTCCTCAAATTCATGAAATTTATTCAAACTAAAAATTTCCCTGAACTTTTCAATTCCTTGAATTGATCTTAAAATTCCTTCAAATTCTTCCAATTTCTTTCATTTTTTAGTTTCTCACATTCCTCGAATTTTTTATAACCTTGCAATTCCTTAAATTTTTTGAATTTCTTGCAATCTTAAAATTCGTTGCAATCTTTGAATTCCTCAAATTCTTTAAATTACTTGGATTCTTCGAGTACCTCAAATTCTTTAAATTACTTGGATTCTTCGAATTCTTTAAATTATGCAAATTACTCTAATTCGTAGAATTACTTAAATTCTTACAATTATTTAAACTTTTCGAATGCCTTAAATTCTTCGAAATACTTCGATAACTTCGAATACCACAAATTCTTCCAATTCCCTAAATTCGTCGAATTCCTGAGTCATTGGAATTCCTTAAGTTTGTCTATTTCCTTACTTTTCCGAAATCCTGGAATTTTTCGAATTACTTGAATTCATGAAATTACTTTAATTTTTCGAATTCCTTATATTTTTAAATTTTGTAAATTTGTCTATTTCCTTACATTCCTTAAATTCCTTAAGTTCTTCGAATCACTTGAATTCTTTGAATTCCTTAAATTTGACGAATATCTTAAATTTTTCGAATTATTTAAATACTTCGAATTCCTTAAATTCTTTAAACTCCTTAAGTTCTTCAAATTTTTTACATTCGTTAATTCTTTGAATTTCTTAAATTCTATGAATTTCTTAAATTCTTCAAATGACTTGAATTCCTGGAATTTTCTTGAATTCTTTAAATTCCTTACATTTTTCAGTTTGCTTAATTTTCTTGAATTACTTGAATTCTTCTAATTGCTTGATTTCCTCGAATTCCTGAAATTCGTCAAATCCCTTGAATTCATAGAATTGCTTGAATTCCTTGAATTTATAGAATTGCTTGAATTCCTTGAATTCATAGAATTGCTTGAATTCTTCATATTTCTCAAGTTTATATAATCCCTTAAGTTGATGTATTTCCTTAATTTTTCGAATTCCTGAAATTCTTTGAATTACTCGATTTTATGGAATGACTTGTATTCTTTCAAGTCCTTAAATTCTTTAAATACCCTAATTTCTTCGAATTCCTGGAATTTTTCGCATTCCCTGAAATCTTGGTATGACTTGAATTCTTCGAATTCCGAAAATTCTTCGAATTCTATCCATTAATTCAAGTCCTTAAGTTCTTCGAATTCCGTAAATTTTTCTAACTCCTTAATTTCTTATAATTCCTAGAATTCTTCAAATTCCTTGAATTCAAGGACTCACTGGAATATAACGTAATGCGTAAATTCATTGAACTCCCTAAATACTTAAAATTTTTTGAAGTTCTTGAATTTACGGTATCATTCGAATTCTACGTATTCATTAAATTCTTACAATTCTGTTGAAAATTTCACCAATTTTCATTTTAAAAAATTATTATTTATTTTAACTTTGTGCAAAAAATGGCAAGACAATATTTTGAAATTTATTGTTTAAGGTGATTTGAAAATGTTATACCATCGAGTTATTTTATTCAACATTTTATTTTTCACGCTTTTGATTTTTTAACCTTTTTCAATTTATTATATGCGGTCCTTAGTAATTTTTTTTATTTATATCAAGCATTTCATTGCTGTCTACTATTGAATCAGGAAATGCATTTTAAATTGTTTTCACTTTAAAAGGAAAGAGTCCACCCAAAAATTGTCCATTCCTGCAGAAAAAATCCGTAATTTTTTTTTGTTTGAAATTTTATTTTATTCACATGATGAACTTTTGGAATTTCGAAAAACTGGACTCACACTTTAAGGTTCTATCGCAACGTCCCAAGTTTCTTAAGGATTCAAGAGAAGTGCATACAATATAAAACCAAGCTAATAATTTTAATCCCTCCCCAGCCACTTTACAGTCAGAGCGTCCCAAATGTGAACAAAAAATAAAAAAATACATTTTCACGTTTTTTTACAATTTGAATATTTCCCATTACTTATTCATTTTTTTTACATTTTTAAATAAATGTAACTGATTCAAACCATTATTTATTTCCACAATTTTTTTCAATAACCATATTTTCTAAATAGAACGTAATATTTTGTCATTTTCTAGAGCATTACATTATTTTAAACAATATATAATTATTTAAACAACTAATTATTCTTTATTTTCAAAATCTACAAAAATTGAGCTAGAGATGTCCACTTTTTTCTTAAATTTGTATATCACAGTATATTCAGGATTTTTACAATTTTAGCCTTCACATTTTTTAAATAAAGCGAAGAATCTTACAAAATCACCTTTAATTAAGTACTTTTATTTATCGCAATTTTTCAGGTAAAAATGGGAAATCACCAAAAATTACCCAAAATTTAATTTAAAACATTTTTATTAAATTACCCGAAATTGATGATATTTTTTTGTAATTTATGGTAACATTACAGGTCATTTATGCCAATACTTCTGTAAATTTTCGGAAAGTTATGGAAATTTTTTGTCACTTATGGTAATTTTACTGGTTGATATGGCAAATCACCATAAATTACTCAAAATTAGATTCTAAAGATTTTGATAAATTTTCGGAAATTTGTTAAATTTTGAGGTAATTAATGGTAATATTACAGGCAATTTATGGTTACTTATCGTATATTGCCCCCGAATTCTATTTACAAATTTCCAAAAATTTCCGAGAATTTTTGTTCATTTATTGTAATTTTCATTTTCATTATGTTTTTTGGTAATTTATAAAGTTTCTTGGTAATTTATGGTAATATTACAGGTAATTTATAATAATTCGCCATAAATTAGCCAAAATTCAATTTAAAAATGTCTATAAATGTTCAAAAATTGAGGAAAAAAATGTCTATACATATTCAGAAATTTATGGTAATTTTACATGCAAATATGGTAAGTTACCAAACATTATCTCAAATTAAATTTTCAAAGTTTTATAATTTGTCCGAAAATTTTGTCTTTTCAAAGACTGACTTTTTGAAATGGGCTTTTTTCCAAAAAAAGCCTTTTTAGCTAAGAGGAAAACTGAAATATTTCAAACGATATTCCAAAGATTTTAATGTTTTAAGATGATGTTAAAATAATTTAAATTCTGGAAAATTTGAAACAACTTTAAATCAAACGTACATTTTTTAGGCTGCAAAAATTGTCTTAAGATTTCTCTGAAAATTTTGTAAAAATGTAAAACAAATCTCGAAGACATTCAAATCAGTTCAAAAATGATGTAACAATTTTAGAAGTTTTGAAGAGATTAAAAATATTTTAAAATTTAAATAGTCTTTCGAAAATTTATCAAATTTTAAATTTATTAAAAACTTAATAAAGTCTTGAATCTCTTATACAATTTCTCTGTTTGCTCCTTATTTTTTTATAAATCCTGTAAAAAAAAATATATCAAAAATGTCTAGATTCTTTTTCGACATATGCGAAATATACGAAAATATTTTTGAATTTTCTCTAGGTTCTCTTAAAAATTATGCTTACATAATTTAAAAAAAAACTTGTTATCAAATACCAAAGTATACTTTGAGCTCGCATTTAAGTGTTCCAAAACTTTTAACAAAATTGGGAAAAAAATCTTTAGCTTTCAAGAAGCAAATCCAAATCAGTCATTTCATTTTTTGAAATGCGTAAAATTTTTTAGAAATAATTTGCAACTTTCTTTAAAAATAATTCTTTCAATATAAAAAACAAACATATATGACAATTTTATATTATTAAAAACTTCTCCAGAAATGTAATGAAAAAAGTTTATTTTCTTGAAAAATTTCAACTTTCTTCAAAAAGTTCTGAATTTTCAAAAATCTATGGTTACTTTAAATTTTTTAATAATCATTTCAATATTAAAATTATTTTTTAATAGATTCAAAACTATTTTTCAAATGAATTCGAATTATTCCTTATTTTTTTAATTGTGCAAATTTATCAAAATTGCCTCAAAATCTTTCACATTTTGTTTGAAAAATTCTGAAAAAGTTTTTGACTATGAGCTCAAAATAAATTTTTTTAAACAAAAAATTATGATTAATTTCCCAGGAACCTTAAGAAAATTTTTTTAATATCTTGTGATCTTTGTAAAAATTTTCAAATATTCTCTTCCTATCAATTAAAAAAAAATCCAAAAACCATTGTTTTTCATAGCCTTATGAATATTTCTAGCTTGAAAGTGTACATGTAAAAGAATATATTTAAAAATGATTTATACGAAAATTTACAAAAAAATTTCTTTCAAAAAAATTATTTTTCGAGAAAATTAAATTAAGATGAATTTTACATCTATAAAATAAATTTTCTACTAAAAAATAAATTTGAAATAAAATATACTTAAATTTTTAACTAAATGGTTGAATTTATATCTAAAAATAACAATTTTTAAGCCAAAAATATAGTTGAATTTTTTATGATAAAACAACGAATTTTCAAAAAATACTTCAATTGTTAATAAATAACTTGAATTTTGAACCAATAGTTAAATGCTCAACCAGAGATAAATTTTGATTGAAAAATGTGCAAGAATTAGTTTAACTTCCACCCACGCAGTTAAATTTTTAATTAAAAAATATATATTTTAAATATATAAATTTAAAAATAAAATTCCCAATTTCTACAGAAATAATTCAATATTTATCCAAAAATGATTTTAGTTGACTTTTAATACCAAATTATTTTTTGGTTTTCCGAGAAGTGTCCAAAAATTAGTTTTAAGAGAAAATTTAAAATGATTTAGAAATATTTCAGAATGTTTCTATAAATTTCGAGGAAAATTTTAATTTTCCATCACTTTTCACCATGATGTCCTAAAATAATTGAAAAGACTTTTTTCAGGATTCTTCAGTCTTATCATATATTGAAATGTTTCAAAATGTTTGAAAATATTTTTCCATTATCTTTAAAAATTCTAAAAAAATTAAATAAAAAAATTATTTAAATTGTCTTGAAATCTTTAAGAATTGTTTTGTCAATTTTTTAATAGTTTTTGTATTGTTTTTAAATGTTCTTAAATATTTTCTTAAAACTAATTTAAACAAAATTATTTTCAATTTCCCAGAAACCTCAAGAAAATTTGTATTATTTAAAAACCTTTTTAAATATTCTTTTTGAATTAATTTCAATAAGCAACAAAATTGTTCATTTTCTTATGAAACTTAAGAACATATTTTAATATACTTTAAAAACTTCGAGGGGAAAAATACAAAATATCTGAACGGTATTTTTTAAATTTGAAAGATTTTTCATATTTTTAAGATAATTTCGGGTAGGTTAAAATTATCTTTAGGAATTTTAGAAGTAATAAAGTGATCGTTATAAATTTTAAAGCTTTATTTAAGAGAAAATGTTGATTTTCCAAACAAGAGAAAAAAAAAGAATAATGATTTTCAATCACATTTTTTTATTTAATTCACGTTTTCACCATACTGTATTAAAATAATTATTAAGACTCTTTTTTGGGATTTTTCATTTGTCTTATTTTTCGAAATGTGTGAAAATATTTCAGAATTTTAAAAAATTTGTTATAAAAATTCTTTTTTAAAATAAAAAAAAAGCTTTGATAACTTTCCCAGGAATATTAGGGGAAAAAAAGTTATTTTCTTAAAAACCTTCAAAAGTCTTGAAAAGGTTCCAAAATTCTATTTCCAAATCTTCAAGAATCTATATTTTCTTTTAATTTCTACAAAATCTTCTTAATATTGGAATTCTTTTTTAAAGTTTCAAAACTACGTTTTAAATGAATTCGGATTATTCCTGACTTTTTTAATTGTGCAAAATTATAAAAATTGCCTTGAAATTTTCCATAATCTTTGTTGACCATTTTTTGAAACGTTTTAAAGTGTTTTTATAAATTTGCTCAAAATAAACAGTCGATAATAAAACCTTATTTTTAATTTATTACGAACCTTAAAGAAATCTTGGTATTATCTTGAAATCTATTTAAATATTCTCTTCAAATTAATTTTTAAAATAACAAAAATCACCCTAAATTTGCTTGGAAAACTTAAAAAAATTAGTTTTTCCTCTTCAAATACCATGAATTCGGTTAATTTCTTGAATTCCGTGAAAGCTTTGAATTCCGCGAATTCAAGAAATTGCGTGTATTCCGTGAAATTGATGAATTCCTTAAATTCCCTAAAATCCTTGCATTTCGTGAATTCCGTAAATTTCTTTAATACCGTGAATTTCTCGAATTCCGTAAATTCCATCAATTTGGTGAATTTCATAAATTTCTTGAACAATATGCATTTGTTCATTTCCTTGAATTCCGTGAATTCCTTGAATGTCGCGAATTCGTTTCACTTTAAAGAAGAACAACAAAATATGTGAATCTTCAGCAAAAAAGATTTTTTTAAATTATTTAATTTTTAATTAATTTGTCACGAAAAACCAATTTTTAAACAAAGTGTATAAAATTCAATTGAAATATTAAAATTTTCAACAAAAGAGTCATTAAATCTTGAGAAAAAAATGTTGTACTTGATATTTCTCCTAAAAAATACCTTTATTTCAATTTAACAAATTTTATTTCATGGAAAAAGAGACAAATTTTTAAGAAAATAGTTGAACACTCAACCAAGAAAGATTTTTTAGTTAAGGCGGAAGAAATAATAGCAACGAAATTATAATTTTTCAGACTGTATAGGGATTTCGAATTATTATCCATTTTTAATGTTTTTTGTTTATGAGTTTACATAAATATAATTTTTCTGAGATTATCAGGCAAATTAAAAAAGATTTTTAAACATTTTCGTTTCCACGATTTTTAAAGATTTACAAAGAATAATGGATATTAAACTTGAAAAAAGAAGCATCTTCAAATTTTGTAAATTTTTTGATGGATTTAAAAAATTGTTTCTACATTCATAGGAATACACAACTGTTTCTTTATTTGGAACCTTTTAAAATAAACTACAATGCTTCAAATTCTTTAAAATCTTTTTAAATACTTTGAAATCCATAAAAGTGATTGAAATCTCTTAAAAATGATATGGAGAATTTCAAAATGCCCTAAAATAGTGTCCAAAGTGATCTTTTGATTTTTTTTTAACTTTTCAATTTGACCTTTTTATTTGCGCAAGTGATTTGAGATAAAATTAACTTAATGTGATTTTTTTCAGCTTGTTATGGCCCCATAGTTGAGAACCACTCTGAAGCAATTTGCCTGGAATAATTCCCCGTCTGTGTTTACAGAACATAAACCCAGGCTGGGAAAACCTTCTGGGTTAAATTGCTTTAGAGTGGCAATAAGACGACCTTGCTTTCTCTCCATTAGTCAATGGAAGGAAGAGAGTCGTAAAATCACACCTGGCGCATCTGCGACGGAAGGTTTCCCCATCACGCGCCAGGCCTGTTAGCATGACTCACGCCGCGTCATCTCTCTCTCCTTTTCTCTTTTCTCTTTCTTCTCGTTGGGAAAGCGACCAGCGGTCGCCAACCCAACGTGACCAATACGTTTAGAAAATTCCCCATTAAATTAAAATACTAATTGTAATTCTTGCATGTTTTAAAATTTTCGTTTATTCTAAAATACCGGGGTTAGAAAGTACAGATTATATTTTTGTTTTTAATTATGATATTTCGTTTTAAAATTTTATAGTTTAAGAGTTATTTTATAAGTTGTTTTACTTTTAAGTTTTCCTTACAAATGTATTTTTCTTGTTCATACCCTGTTTCTTTGAATTTTAAGTTTCATGTATATACTTTTTTTACGATATCGAGTTCTCTTAATTTTAGGTTTGTTTTATAAATGTGTTCCTTTTAAGTTTAGATTCTCTATTTTAATTTTTGCCGTTTGTAATCTTTTAAGGGCTATGCTCGTATTTTTATTCACCAATTATTCTGATTTTGACCTGTAAGTAATTGTAGTTTTGTACTTTTGTATTTTGATGCACACGAAGCTCGCGCGACTTCGCCCGACGCGCCATATTATCGCTGGATAGTTGGGGTGCGCGCTCACCATGGCGAGTAGAAGGGATGGACCGGGCAGCCGACGCGCCCCTCTATCAGCGAAGCGAGTAGCCGAGCGGACCGCGCCAATCGCCGGGCGGCCCGCCTCTCGGCCATCAGACATAAAAGCGGGTGCGTGCAAGCAAAGGCACGCACTTCTATTCGGGCTTCCAGTTGGGTAACCTCAGTCCCCTGGTCGCTTTCGGCTAACTTTTGTAAGCCACTTTTTGAAAATAAAGTGCGTTAGAGTCCAAACAGAATTCCAGGTTGTTGTCCTTTCTCTCTCGAGAAAAACCCTGCTCTCGCATTCCTCTCTCCTTCTCTCTCCTTTCCTCTCTCCACTCACTCTGTCTCTCTCTTTCTCTTCCCTAGGGTCGGTACGCTCATTGCAGCCCCGCCCGAACTCTTTACTTTCTTTATGGTCGGTAAGCTTTCTCGCAGCCCCGCCCGAAATCTTTATACCTCTCTCTTTCTCTAGGGTCGGTAAGCTCCTTGCAGTCCCGCCCGCACTCTTTTACTTTCTCTGGGGTCGGTAAGCTTTCTCGCAGCCCCGCCTCGCCACCCTTTCCCTCTGGGCTATCGTTCGATCGGTAGTCCTTCTTCCCGATTCCCTGAAAGTCCACTTTGTCCTGCCCTCGACCTCTTCCGCCACTTCTTCGGGCCGTCTGGATTACTCCGGGCGTTACGAAGCTCTGGTACCTCGTACTCCCTCTCAGCGCAAGCGCTTTCGCCCGGCCGACAGCGATGATGACGTCATCATCGTAGACGAGGACGAGCTTCTGCGCTCGCCTCAAGCGCCGGTGAAGCGACCTTGTCGGGAGGCCTAGACGCGGCCCCGAAAAGCCTAAGCCGCGGTAAAGCAGCCTCTGCCCAGGAGGGCACGGACGGCTCGCCGCGCCCGTGAAGACCAGCGCCCGTCGTCGCCGTCGTGGTGAGAAGCCCTGCCTCAGGAGAGGTCCAGACGGCTCCACACGACCTCCGGCCGAGCTCTCACCCGCTCAAGGACAGGCCCCCACTCGCCTGGCCAACCACAATCTCCTTTCCAAAATTCACGTGCCACAACTTTAGATCAAGTCGGGACAACCATACCCCCGTCTTGTATCAAATTGGCGCCCAACGTGGGGCTCAAAGAATTTATTCTTTTGAGTATCGGCAGTGGTCGACACCGGCCTCATGATCCGCTCACCGACTCCGCAACGCTGAGCACCAGGTAGGCCACCCAGGACGGTAACTACACGCAGCACATCGGTTTCTGAGTCTCAACCTCAAGACTTAGTGGCGCTCATCGACAACCAGCAAGCCGCAGACGATTCAAGGCCTCGGGAGAGGCCAAATTAACCGTCGCCTGTCTACAACGAGGCTACGAGCCAACTACCAACTCCGACTTATATGTGGGCCATAAGTCGGTCACTTCCACAAACAACGAGAAGCGCACATCCGGCCCTTTTCCGGGAAGCCGAAATAAATATGGAACGGCTGCCAGAATCCAGCAGCAAACCGGAACCGGCATTAATATTGTGAGTGCCGATACCGCTAGCAATAAGCAGAGCACCAGAACACTCACCAACACCAGCAAATATGGCATCACCAGCAACAACACCTGCCACCACTAAGCCAATAGCCATTGCCAGCGCCACGGCAGCACCACGACCGCCTCCGCAGTGCTACTACTGCCCAGGCAGAAAATTTCATTGGGACTGTCCGATCCTAGAAGTACGACAGCCCGACGCCATACCAGGGAATTAGCGAACACGTGCCGCTGAAGCCGTGACCCTGCTGTCCAGACAGCATCAGCAGCATTAACAACATCATAGAGAAACTACCTGAGTAGGCAGCAGCCGAAAAGATGGTTGGAGTACAAGCCACCAACCACCCGCCCAGTCAGGACACCGGGGACAGGCCCCCACTCGCCTGGCTATCCACAATTTCCTTTCCAATATTCACCTCGCCACAACTTTAGATCAAGTCGGGACAACCACACACCCGGCTTGTATCAAGCTCTGCTTTTTATCGACAGTTAATAAAAATGCTTCTTACAGAAATTCTCTGAATTTTGCCATTTTTTTCAAAATTCCTGACTTTCCGGATTTTCCGTAACCAAAAAAATCGCCTGACTTTTTCCTGATTTCCGTTTTCTTCCTGATCAGCGGCCTCCTTGCAAATATTTTAAAAAATAATCGCTATAAGACTAAAAGAAAGTGTTCTAAAGACTAGTTTTATTCTCCTAAACCCATGGTTTTCTATTTGTTTTTACAGACTCAAGCTTTCAATTCTGGCAGGGTAGCGGAAGCGGAATACCACCAAGGCTTTCTGATAACCCTGCATATTTTGGGTATCCTATGAGCAGTGGACACGATCCCCACAATTACCCACAACAACAACCTAACCTTAGTTACCCACAACAACAACCTAACCCTAGTGACCCACAACAACAACCTAACCCTAGTTACCCACAACTACAACCTAACCCTAGTTACCCACAACAGCAACAACTATACCCTGGTTATCCACAACAACATAACCCTGGTAAACATACTTATACATAATACACTTAAATACATCAAATCCTTTGAAACATAATTCAATTTTTTTAAGCCCTCAAAAATTCCTTGAATTTTTTAAAGACACCTTAAAACATTCGCAGTCCGATGCGGTACTTTAAAATTTCTTCAAACCATTTCAATCAATTAAAGATTTCTTTAAATTTTTATTAATTAATTCTCTAAAAGTTTTGCAATTTCCAGAAATGCCGTAGCACTATTGAAATCAATTCAAAATTCCTCTAAAGCTTTTTATTTCCCTAACACATTTCAAATCCTTTAAAATCTTAGGAATTTCTTTCTAACTTTTAAATGTCTTCAAAATTCCTCAGAAAATTTTAAAATACCCGAAAACCTTTTAAATCCTTGTAAATCAATATAAATTATTAAAATATATTACAAATTTTATAGATTTTTTTTTAAATTCTTTGAAATACCTTTATAATTTTTTCAAATACAGTAAAATGTTTCATACCTGAAATTTTAATCCTACAAAACTATTATATACATTAAATATTACATAGAAGCTTTTAAAATACACTAAAATTGTGATTAAAGTGATTTTTTGATTTTTAAAAATTTCTAAAGTGAACTTTTTATTGAAAAAAGTGATGTAAGATGAAAGAGACTTAATGTGACTGATTGGGACCCCTATTTATTATCGACAGTCACTTAACGATCTTGATAAAAAAATTCCCTAAATTCAGCAATTTTTAAACAAAATTCCTGACATTTCTCTGATTATCGTTTTCTTTCCTGATCTGCAGCCACCCTGAAAATTTGTTCACAAAAAAATCTCGAATCAACTAGTTTAATTTTCTAATAAATTACTGTAGAAAATGAAGAATATGAATTCCCCTGATTCCTCAAATTCATGAAATTCTATAGAACTATAAATTTTCCTGAACTCCTTGAAATAGTTAAATTTCATTAAATTTTCGAATTCTTTGAATTGACTCTATTCCTTGTATCCGTGGAATTACTTAAATTCCTTGAATTTCGCGTATTCCTTTAATTCTTCGAATTCCTTCAATTTTTTGAAATTCTTTCATTCCTCCAATTCCTTGAAAATCTCAAATTCCTAAAAAATTTCGAATTCCTTATATTCCTCGAATTCTTTAAATTTTTCGAATTACTTCGATTCTTCTACTTCCATGCATTCTTAGAATTACTCGAATTCATGGAATTATTTTTAAACTTTCAATTCCTTCAATTTTCTGAATCTCTTAGATTCATCGAATTCTGAAATTCTTTAAATTTTTTCAAGTCTTCGAAT
Source organism: Belonocnema kinseyi (assembly GCF_010883055.1). Lineage (NCBI taxonomy): Eukaryota > Metazoa > Arthropoda > Insecta > Hymenoptera > Cynipidae > Belonocnema > Belonocnema kinseyi. Next base: position 7,479,865 of record NC_046660.1, on the reverse strand, counting down.
TCCTTAAGTTCTCAGAATTCCTTAAATTTTTTCTATTTCATTAAAATTGTGAAATTCCTTAAATTCTTCGTATTACTCAAATCCTTCAAATTACTTGAGTTTATCGAATTCCTTGAATTCTTCTAATTCTATACATTTTGCGAATTCCTTAAATTCTCTGAATTCGTCGAATCCCTTACATTTTTCTAATTCATTATATTCCTTGAATTCTTCAAACTCTCCGAATGCCTTAAATTCGTAGAATGACTTGAATTCTTTACCACCCCTAAATTCTTCGAATTCCTTGATCTCATAGAGTTCCTGCCATTCTTCGCAGTCCTTAAGTTTTTGGAATACGTTGAATTCTTCGAATTCTTTAAATTCTCCAAATTATTTGAATTCTCCGAATTACTTGAATTCTTCGAATTACTTAAATTCTTCGAATTACTTAAATTCTTCCAATTACTTAAATTCTTCGAATTCCTTAAATTAAACGAATTTCCTAAATTCTTCGAATTCCTTATACTTTTCGAATTCATGAAATTCATAGAATTCCTGAAATTCTTCGAATTCCCTACTTTCATAGAATTACTTGAATTTTTTCCAGTTTTTAAATTCTTCGGATTCCTTAATTTCTTCGAATTTCTGGAATTCTTTGCATTTCTTGAGTTCATGGAATTACTTGAATTCATCGAATACCTTAAATTCTCCGAATTACTTGAATTCTTCGAATTACTTCACTTATTAGAATTCTACGTATTCATTAAATTCTTCAAATTCCTTAAATTTTTACACCCCCTTCATTTTTACAATTCCGTTGAAAAGTAGTATTTTAGGATATTGAATTTGCATAATTAATTTATAGCCTTTTGTACCATTTTATTTAAAAAAATTATTATTTATTTTAACTTTTTTCAAACAATGAGAAGGCAATATATTGAAATTTATTGTTTCAAGTGAGTTGTAAATGTTACACTATTCAGTTACTTTATTAAAAATTTTATTTTCTACGTTTTACATTTTTTTACCCTTTTCAAATTATTATATAAAGTTCTAACTAAATTTATTTTATTTAAAATTTTTGAAAATCGTAAACGGAATTTCGCTTAAAAGCATCGCTTGATTAATTTAAAAATTCACCTGCTTTAGTAGAATTTGTATTTTTAACAAATTTCTATTTGTTTGAGCAATTTTTATTTGTTCAAGAAGTATTCTTCCGATAACTTTAAAAAAATAATATAAAATAGAATACATCAAATTATTTTTCTGACTGTATAGTGTACCGAAAGAATGTATCAATCACTTTTTAATTGTTGCAAACAATCATAATTTGTTTAGACAATGTCTGACTCAATTTGTAGATGTTTTGAGAGTAAACAATAATTAACTGTTTAAATAATCAGACAGTGTTAAAAAAAGTTATTAGTCCAAACAATGACTATTACATTTTATTCAGAAAATACGATCGTTTTTTCTTATTTTTTGGGATAAAAGAAATGCTTGAATAAGTAACATTTATTTAAACAATTAAAAATTTTCTTTAAGGCTATTGCGGATATTCAAATTCCCCATCAGTGATTATTTGTGTTAAAAAAATGGCAAAAATTTCTGGTGTTAATATTTGAATTTCGAAAAAAAAATTTCAAAGAAAAAAATGGAATTTTAATTTTTTAAATATTTACTTTCATTTTTTATTAAAAAACCGAATTTGCAACCAAAGAGATTAATTTTTCACCAAAAAAGAATCATTTTTTACGAAATACGTGAATTTTCAACTATGTATTTTAATTTTTAATGCAATTCTCAATCTAATAGTTGAATTTTCAAGCGAAAAGTTGTATTATTTAACAATAAAATAAATATTCTACCACAAAAAACTAAGTTTCAAAAAAAGAATTTAAAAAAATTAGGTTTTAATCCAAAGAAACGAATTTTAAACTAAAAAGATTAATTATCTATAAAAAATATTAAATTTTAACAAAATACATCAATCTTCAACGACACCTGTTAATAAAGAAGATGTTTCCAAACCTCAAATAATTACATTTTCAGTTTCAAAAATAATTCAATTTTTTTCAACAAAATAGTCAAATTTAGAAAATAAATAGAAGATTTTTTGACAAAAATGATGAATTATTAACCAAAAAAATATTTCATGATATTTTCTCGTACGACAAGCCATTATTTATTAACAGATATTATTATTTTTTTAACTTTGTTTAAATAATTGGATACAGGTTGAATCGAAATTCACAATTTCATAATATGACCTTCTTATTTTTCCAAAAGTTTTGATTATTCCATAAAAAATATAACTTTGAAAAAAGGTTAAAGTAAAACAAAAAATATAAACTTTCTATCCAAATAATTAAATTTTCGATTTAAAAAAAACACGTGTTTTGTGAAAAATAAGTGAATTTTTAAATGAGAAACATCAATCTTCTAGCAAAAATGGAATAGATACATTTTTATTAAAAAAAAGTTGATATTCAGCAAAAAAATGAATTTTCAATAAAATTGGTCAACTTTTCAACTGAAGAAATCTTTTAACTAAATTAATAAATCACTTCAAAAAACATAAACAAATAGTTGAATTTTGATGCTCGAAGATGAATTTTCTGCCAAAAGAAGACAAATTTTGAACAAAAGACTTAATTTTTAAACCAAACAGTAGAATATTCAACCAAGAAGATTAAATAATTAAATTGAGAACCAAAAAGGTTAATTTTCGGCAGATATTAAGAGCAATTTGAAATAACCCAGTGGGTACAAAGTTTGGCGAAGAATTTACGACATCGTTACGACATCTTTACGACAACTTTACGACATCATATGTCTATGTCGTTAAGGTCTCTTTACGATATCGTAAATACGTCGTATGATTGGACGATGTCTTTACGATATCGCAAAGACACCGAAACGATATGGCAATAGGATGTCGTAAAGATGTCGTAAATATGTCGTAATGATGTCGCAAAGACGTCGCCAAATTTTGTGCCCACTGGGAAAGTAGATAAATTTTTATCTAAAAAAGCATACATTTTAAAGAAAATAAAAATTAAAATAGAGTATTTTGAGCTAAAGAAACACGTTTTATATAAAGAAAAACTAATTTTTAATAAAAAAATTTAATTTTGAACCAAAAGGGATTAATTTGAAATTTTTAACCAACCTCTGAATTTTTAAAGACAAATAAATTGTTGAACTTTCAAGCAAAAGAGACTAATTTTCAAAAGTAAGGTTGTATTTTCAACCAAATATGCAGACGAAAAATCTAATTTTGTTATTTTTAATCCTTTTTTAAGAATAAAAGAAAATGTACTCGTCCTATCTACAAATTATTCACGACAAATTTGTGGGTCCTTTTCAGGTAAAAAACTTTAGTCGGCTAATTTTTCTTAGTACCTAGTGTCGTTTTTCCAAAAACTTTATTTATTTTCAATGTTATGTTTTGCAATAAAAAAATGCAGATACATTTTTTGTGTTAATAACATTTTTTTATTAGTTTTTGTCGGGTCTTGTGTTATTTTTCAAAAAATTTAATTTTCTTATTGTAAAACTTATTATTTATGTTCAAAAAAATAACTACGCGTGGTATCGAAAAAGTATGGAAAACAAACTTTGTAGCTCTTTTTTGGTTTAACAACTTTTGTCTATTAATTTTTTCGTAATTTTCAATAAAACCAATATTAATGTCGCAATTGAAAAATGTGAAAAAGGTGAAAAATGTATCCTAACATTAGAAGCTCTTAAATTTATTTTAAGGTTTGCTCTAAAATCATTGGAAAAATTTAAGACGCTACCGAAATTCTGTGAGTACATCCCAAGCAGAAAAGAGATGATTTGAAAACTGAATAGAGTAAGGTGAAATTGATCCGGTTTCTAAATTTTGTTTTGTGTTTTTATTTCGAACGAGGATCTTGTAAAAACGTTTTTTGGCGGAGGTGACGAAATATTGACAATGTCAATAATATTGACAATGTCAATAATATTGACAATGTCTTTACGATATCGCAAAGACACCGAAACGACATGGACATAGAATGTCGTAAAAATGTCGTAAAATGTTGTAAAGATGTCGTAACGATGCCGTAAAGACGTCGTAAAATTTTGTGCCCACTGGGATTTAATCAAACACTTTTAATCATCGCAATTTTACAGTTAAATATGGGAAATTACCAAAACCCAAATTACCATAAATTTTACAAAATTGAATTTGAGAATGTGTAGATTTTCGTAAATGTTGTGTCAATAATGGTAATATTACAAGTGAATATGGTAAATTACCATAAAAGACCCTAAATTACAATTTATGGTTACTTGCTATAAATTGCATAAAATTCAATTTCAAAATTTTCATATATTTTCG
>NC_046660.1:7471823-7475417 GCF_010883055.1 Belonocnema kinseyi | reverse complement strand
TTGTCATAAGGACAACCGCAGGATTTCGCCGGGAGCGGGTGCTAATCTGGAAAATTGCACCCGCTCCCAGCGAAATCGCGGTAAAATTTCAGCCACAACCACTTCTCACGACCGTGAGATAAGTGGTTACAGTCTGTAAAGGAATCAATACGACGATCCAGCAAAAGCCTCGTGTACCCTAAGAACACGGAGCAAGCCAAGGACAACCTCCTTCTGCATTTTTCCTGCAAGTGTTTTAGCATATTGTTGACACGCAGGGATGCTTTTTCGGCCAATAGCAAGTGAAAGCTTGGCACCTCCAAGAACGTCGATGATAAGGACGATTAGTTTAACAGAATATTGTCTCGAGATGGCAATAAAGCACTCTTAGTGCCACATTGTGCCTTTGAATGTAGGTCGTTCCCGCCTGAGTTGGACAACTAGATAGTATGTGAGCTAAATTCTCGGGGTGAGCATTGCACGCCCTGCAGCTATTATCGGGAATGTCTTGGCTCAAAATGTGGCGACGGTATGTTAAGGTGGAAATGACACCGTCTTGGCATGCAAAGATGAAACCCTTACTACCAGACTTCAATGCGGGCGATTTAAGGAAAGCAAACGTTAGCTTACAAGACATTGACTGATCCTTTACATTTTTGTGGCAGATACCGTGCATCCTCTTATCGAGGAGCTGTTCACGAAAGTTTTTCTCTTGTGCTTTCTTAATCCGGGCTTTCAGGAGTGAGTACTCAAGATAGATAAGATTTGATGCATTTTGCTCACCCCTAATACTGAAGTCAAGTCCGAGTGTTTCAGCAGTCTCCTCCGCTGCTTTGTACAGAAACGCTCCTTTGCCCACATCTTCGTGATTCCTGACCATTTTAAGAAGAGGGTCTTTTCCATTTGCAACTCTATGTGCTGCACCCAGAATAATCCTGTTGTGAAGACATTCAAGACTCAATATTCCGCGACCCCCTTGACGGCGTAACATGTTCAGTCGCGGAAAGGAAGACTTAAGATGCATGCTTTTGTTCATGTGCATAACCTCTCTTGTCCCGATGTCAAAGGATCTGAGCTCGTTCTTCGTAAATGGAACTACTCCAAATGAATAGAGTAGTACCGGGACGGCAAGCATGTTCGTTGCAGATACTTTGTTCCTCGCCGACAGTTTGGAAGACCAAATCTGCCGGATCCGAAGTTTGTATCTGCTTCGGAGAGTATCCTTTATAGATCTCACATCCTGAATGCGGCTCTGTGGCACACCCAGGTATGTATAAGTCTCTCCAGCGCAAAGGTGTCGTATGGCGTTTCTATCAACGAGCTCAGGATCTTCAGGGATGCCATTAGGTTTTCCTCGCTTCAAATAAACCATGACGAATTTTTCTAATCCCAATTTCATTCCAATTTCCTTAGTATATCGTTCGACAATCCCCAGAGCTAGATGCAGTTGCTCTCTGCTTTTAGCATAGATCTTAAGATCGTTCATGTAAAATACCTGGATGACCTTGTGCTTTCGATCTGCAGGTTTACTGCACTAGTACCCGTTGGAATGGCGAAGTGCTAGAGATAGTGGCAATAATGTAAGGCAAAAGGGGAGTGGGTTCATAGTGCCGCCCTGAAAGACACCTCTCTGAAAGGTGACCTTGTTAGTTGTCACACGATTTTTTCCAGATGAGATACTAAATCTGGTTTTCCAAAACGGCATCAATCTCTCTATACACCTCACTATTTGCGGATGAACCTTTAAGATTTCCAAAAGACAGATGATAAGTCTATTGGAGGTCAAATCGAAAGCTTTCCGATAATTAATCCAGGCCATCGATAGGTTACGCTGGTAGAATGCTACATCTTTGCAGACACATCTATCGATGAGCAGGTTCTCCCGACATTCGGCTACGCCTTTCTTTGAGCCTACTTGTGCATACATTTTTTGCCACACAGGTTCAATTGCCTGAACAATTCTATCATTTAGGATAGCTGTGAATATCTTATAAAGTGTGTTCAGACAAGTTATTGGCCTGTAATTCTTCGGGTCAGCTAAGTTGCCTATTTTCGGCAGGAGTATTGTGTGCCCTTCCACCAATCACGCTGGAATCGGCTCTTTCGACTTCAAATATGAGGTGAAAATACGGGCCAAATGCTGATGGGTTGAACAAAACTTCTTCCACCAGAAGGTTTTGATACAATCTGGTCCCGGGACGGAATAGTTCTTCATCCCTTTTCATACTTTCTTCATCTCCTCGGTAGTGATGGGTAAGCATTCTTTATCAGGTGTTATGAGGGCAACACATAACTCCTTGAAGCTATTTATATTTTCTGAGTCTTCGTCCGGTCTATGCTGAACTTTGTAGACTTCTCTCGAAAATACTTCGACCTCCTCTCGTTTGGGTGGGTGTTCGACAGTAACTGGAGGGTCTTGGAAGAATCGAGATGGGTCAGAGAGAAACTGTTGATTTTCTCTGACCCACCTCTCCCTTCGCTCAAGACTTCTGTTAGCGTCAGATAGTATCCGTATTCTCTCAACAATCTGCTTCTTGATGGCCATCAGCTTTGACTTGTTAAGTGTGTGATAACGGGTCCGGAGTTCGCGCGCGAACTTTCGAACCTTGGCGGTAAAATTCCTGCCAGATTTGATGTAGTCAATCACACACTGAATGCGGGACGCGGACTGTCTTGCCCAGCCTATCTTTATGGCAAGTTGATGCATTCATCTTTTGGTCTTATGATCAACCGTTGGTTTTGTTTTACGGTTCGCATCGGCCAAAGCTGTCGCTGCATTATACACACAATAATTGATAGCCCAGAGGTCGGATTCTCCTGGAAAATGTCCATGAAGCTCGTCATCTATTTTAGCCAGATCTTTAGGCTTGAGAGAAACCTTGGTGTTGATGTTTCACCGGGTCATAAAGCATCGCTCTTCATCTATTGGATGCCTGCCCGCGTTTGGTCTTAGTGTCGTCTCTCTTTCAATGTTGATGGCTTGTTTCATCTGTGGTAGAGTAGGCGTTCCGCTTACATAGCCCCTTTTACGGAGTAGTTCAGCATGGTTTTGCAGACGTTGCTGCGAAAAGTGCGATAGCTCCGGGTGTTTCTCGCACCACAGAGCTCCGTCCATCCAAAGGTCGCGAGGTCCCGCCGATCCATCGCATTGAATCCATTTTCATTGGCTCCCCCAGCTCTAGATTGGTCGGCATTGTTGGCTGACCCGTTGTTGGGAGCCGGGCGCGTTCTGTTGTTTTGAACCGCACTTACTACAACTATGTTTAGTGTTGTCATTGTTGTTCCCATGAGAAGCTAGGGAAAGGGGTTCGTCCATCCTTGTAGAGCCCCGCATGCAAGGATAAGGCTGCGTACTTTGAGAGGTCGCCCGGTATCCCAGAGTCACCGTTCTAGATACCTCACCCAGGTGCCATTCAGCTCTCGGCCCGGTTATCACACCTCCGCTTGGGGGTTAATTCCTTCGGGACCACCTCTGGACTATTGTCCGCGACTGCCTATTTATTGTTGTAACCATATTCAGCAGAAACCCTTGGTACAGGGACCCTCTATCCGCAACCCGAGGACGCGTTCGGTGGATTTGCTATAGACCCTTCGGTTTGATTCGAGAGGAATCAA
>NC_046660.1:7389999-7471723 GCF_010883055.1 Belonocnema kinseyi | reverse complement strand
TCTCAATGAAATAGTGGAATAATCAACCCAAAAATAAGAATTCCTAGAAGAAAACCTAATTGTCAAATTAAAACCTTATTGATACTACAGACAGACTGGCAAACAGACGCTTTTGTAAAAATCATTTCTTCAGACTCAGGGGGTCTTATTAAATTATTTTTCAATCCCAATAGTATAATTAAGAAAACCTTCGTGATTTTGGTTTTTGAAAAATAGTTTGAAAATCTGTTTTGAATTAATTTTTCGAAAATTAAAAATAATAAAAAAATACAAGAATAAAATCTAATTCTAATAATAAAAATCTCATGTGGTTAAAATTGTTTCAAAGGATGTTTTATAATTTCCTAACGACTGATGCAAGAAAATCGAAATTTCCCAACAATCGAAATCTCTGCAAATTTTTTATCGTGCTATTAATGTCGAAAATGACATGATGAGTAGAAAAGAGATCGTTTAAAAAGTGAAAGACAAAGTTAAAGTTTATCAGGTGTCTAAATAATTCCTGTATTTTTATTGCGAGTTTAATAAAATGACGCTATGATGTTACATTCTTAACTCTACTGAAATAATAATTCAATCGTTTGCGGTCTTTTTATCCAACTAGCATTATCGATAGCTTTCAGATAGGTGGCCAAATTTAAAAGGATGAGGTTAAAAGGTATAGAAGTTTTAAGAAAATGCATTTATCACATTTTCAAATTAAAATTATTTCCTGAAAACACATTTTGTCAATTTAAATGTTGTTTCCTGCAAATCATTCTTCGTCTCGCTTTATCAATTCAGCGGAATGCCACTGGACTGATGCGGAAATATGGTGAAGTTTTGAAATATTTGAGCATCCGTATATGCTTCATATCTGCATTTTTGTTGTTCACTACTAGTCTTCTCATAATTGATCATTTACCATCAAAAGAGCAAAACATTAAATAAAAAATCAGTAGTTTCTGCAGCTAAAATGTGGGCCGAAATGCTCATGTGTGTAATTTTCCTAGTCGCTATCGGTAAGTTCAATCTTAACAACATTAAATAATCTAACAATTCAAATTTTTATAAAATTGTGACTTCAAAGCTCGATAATATCGATTTCAGTGGAATAGAATACTGAAAACTGTTGACCATACGTTTAGAAATGTATCTACATTTAAAAATGGAGTTGTGTTAAAAAAAAATTTTGGCCCGTGTTATCCGAGTTCACGATTATCCGAGGTGGGAACAAAAATAATTGACCCGTCATATCCGAGCTGTAGCGAAAGAGTACGATTCGTATTTTTGCCGTTTCTTGAAATTCCTAACACTAATAAAATGAATTCAAAATTCCTCGCAAGCTTTAAAATGTCCTTAAATATTTCAAATTGTTTACAATTTTTGGAAGTCCCTTAAAATTTTTAAAAGCTCTTCATAATTTCTTAGAGTATTTGAAAAGTTTCTGAAGTGAAATTTTCATTTGAAAAAGTAATTTGAGATGAAAGTGACTTAAGGTGACTGTTTGGCAGCCCTGAATTTTGCAATTTTGATAAAAATTCCTGATTTTTGCCTGATTTTTGTAGTTTCCCTGATATGAGCCCACCCTGTAAATATGTTAAAAAAGATCTCCATATGACTTAACAAAAGTGATAGAAAGACTATTTCAATTCTTCTAAATTCATGAAGACTCAGTTTTATAATTCCCGAGCTAAATTGCGAGCATCTTCAGCAGAGCAGACTCAAGTTGTCCAATCTAATCATCCGATTGAGCTTGATATGGCCGAAAATGAGAAAGAGGCTGAACAATTAAGAAAAGGACAAAAGGCTAAAGAAGCAGGTTCTTCGGTCATGCAGACTCCAGCTGGCCCATCTCATAATCCAGCTGGAACATCTCCCAGTCGAGAAGATTATTCGGTGCTGATTCCAAACACACATCCTAATCGATATACCGGATGGAAATAGATTTTATCTTCCATAGTCGGCGATGTGGAACTTCTGTGTCTTGGCGCAGTTCAGAAAATAGTGTTTCCAGTAGGCACACAATTTGGCGACGTCTTAACGACATCGTTACGACATATTTACGACAACTTTACGACATACTATGTCCATGTCGTTTCGCTCTCTTTACGATGGCTTAAAGACATCTTCAGATCATGTGACTTATTTACAATATCGTAAAGACACCTTAACGACATGGACATAGGATGTCGTAAAGTTATCGTAAAGATGTCGTAACGATGTCGTAAAGACGTTGCTAAACTTTGTGCCCACTGGCTTTGTAGTGAAGAAATAATCTTAAAGAGATACCTCTAAGTGTTGAATCGTTGGCCTTATTTATGTTCAAATAAAAACGTATAATTGACAATATCTTCCTCAAACTGGAACATGTTACTCTGAGAGTGAACAATTTTATTTGGTGCCAACTTATCTAAAAGTGCATTATAACCAAAATAAATATTGTTGCCAACAATGGCTACCCAGTGGGCAAAAAATTTCGCGACGTCTTTACGACATCGTTACGACATCATTACGACATCTTTACGACAACTATACGACATCCTATGTCCATGTCGTTTCGGTTTCTTTGCAATATCGTGAACACATCGTCAGATCAAACGACTTATTTACGATATCGTAAAGACACCCTAACGACATGGACATGGGGAGTTGTAAAGTTGTCGTAAAAATGTCTTAAGGACGTCGTAAAGACGTCGTTCAACTTTTTCCCCACTGGGTGATGCCAGTCTATCATAATTGGCGATGCTGGTACCATAAAGTGTTTTATAATTGACTTTATTTGAGTTAAAACAAAAATTTCAAATGAAACCTTGTATAGTTTCAGGCAAATAATGCATTCTCAGGAAAATCAAAACATATCTAACTGGTGATTCAAATTTAGTTATTTTTTGAAATTCGAATATTAACACGTGCTACCGGGCACTTCAAAATCCTATCGAATTAACATGATGAAATTTTGAATTTTCGAAAAATTGAACTCATGTTTCAGAGTTTCATCGAAGCTTGCTTTTACGTATGATTATTACTTTTCTGCAATTTTAGTCATCTGTTTCATACAAACAATTACTAATGGACAATTTAAATATTTCGCATGACTTTTTGAATAATTTTCAATTGTTGAAACAAATGTAATTTATTTATTTCCAAAAACTATCAAAATAATCTTATTTTCTGATTCAAATGTAATTGTTTGTCATTGTTTTGAGTAGTACATTCTTCTAAAAACTTTATTAGTTCTTTAAACAATTATTTATGGTCTTTTTTTAAACTTTCTAAAAATTGAGCCAGAGGTATGAACTTTCTTTTTAGAATAGTATCCGATGGTACTTTTTGTTAAATAATAACATAATTTTGATACATTTCTTCTAGTGTTTGTTAAATTTATAATTGTTTAAACAATCCTTATTTGTTCAATCAGTTTTTTTCGATACCTAACAAAATTAAATTAAATATAACATATGCATTTATGTATTTATTTATTTAAACAAATATAATATATTCAAATAATTTTTTTTCATGAATACTTTAGAAATCGTAATTAATTGTACGTGTTCTATTTAATTTTATTTGTTTATTTTTTGAAAAATAACTGCTTGAGCAAATAAAAATTATTCAACCATATAGAAACTTGTTAAAAATTAGAAGAAATGTGTCAAGATTGTGTAATTATTCAACAAAAAGTAGCATAGGATACCAATTTAAAAAAAGTAGACATCTCTGGCTCAATTTTCATAATTTAAAAAAAAACTAAAAGTAATTGCTTAAATAATTACATGATGTTTTTAGAAAAATTTTCTAATCCAAGCAATGACAAAATAGTGCATTTTAATCACACGAAAAGATTCTTTTTATACTTTTTGGAAATCAATCATTTTTTAAATAAATAATATTTGTTTGAATAATTTAAAATTGTTTAAAAAGTCATGGTTTAATTTTGAATTTTCCGTTGGTAATTGTTTGTATAAAAAAGATGACGTAAATTGCTAGAAAGTAACGATAATACGTAAAAATGTAGTTTTTTGATTTTTGGGTCACATGCGGGGCGCTGCGTTGAGGAGGGTAAATTGAAAATAAATGTAATTAGTACGGTTTTATTTCGTAGAAATTCATCTTCAATCGTTAAAAAATTTGGCACGTTTCGATGAAACCCTGGAACATGGTTTCAATTTTTTTTTAATTTTAAATTTCCTAATGTCGAGGTATATTTTTGTTGTCGAGGAATATTTTTAAAAAAGTTGTTTAATTTTTGTTATATAACAATTAAAGTTCAAAACTGCAACAAAAGTTCGAAGCTACCATTTTTCAGGAATTTATCCAATTTATGCGAAAGTACACAGAATTAGTGACAAAATTTGTCTTGAATGGTGTCTAGCAGTACTGGAATGGAAGCTTCTAATGTCTCCCCTAAGGGTTTACATTTTTCTTACACCTTCTCTATTCCTTTACACACCCTCCACACACTTACTTGGTGGTGGAAGGGGGACCTACAGTTTAAGGTGGATTCCGAACCACCAAGAGCAACAGCCTGAAGTACTTAGAGAAAACCTTTTTCTCTAGAGGTACCGGTCCCAACGACTCTCCGGAGATGAACAACTCCCTTACTAGGCTAGTGTTCACCGCATGGGCCACCGATACTCTTCCAGAGTGCGAGGCGGGAATCGAACCCGCAAGCCGAAGGAGTGGGTCAAAAGCCTACGCTTTAGCCCCCACGACCATCGTCCCACTTTGGTGTCTAGCAGTATCGGATGTTTAAAAACTTGTTAACAATTTTATAAACAAATTAATTAAAAAAAGTTAAATTTTTAGTAAAAATTACACAGCCACACAAAAAAATAAAGGTGTGCGGATCTGGTAACAAGACACACGTATTCCTATGGATTTTAGGGCGCTGAATTCAAATTCGGTATCAACAATCACTCATCACGTCACGGTTGAGCCATAACCTCAAAAAATGACGAAAAATGATGCACTGAGGTAAATAAATTTCAAAATAATGCCAGTGATGCAAATTTTCACTTCAAAAACATGTCGACAACTGTGAAAGATCAACCCTTGCCTGATATCAACTTATTTAACATAACTTTACCCAACAGAACCTGACCTCCCGTAACCTGAAATAACAGAAATTTATTGAACTACACGTAAAGCTCTGGAAGCATATTTTCGCAGTAGCAAATGTGTGCTACATCGGATGGGTCAACTCGAGCCTAACGTAGAAATAAATCTAACCTAGCCTAACCTAACCTAACCACACGAAACACAAGTAAACTGATTGTGTTGTCCTGTTGTGTTTGCGGTACCGTTTGAATCAGCTTGGGCTTAACCTGCAAAGAGGTCAAACCTATCCTAACCTAAAAAAAATCTGACCTAACGTAACCTAACTTAACTTCACGTAATACAATTAAACTCATTGTGTTGTCCCATTGTGTTTGCGGTACCGTTTCATTCAGCTTCGGCTTAACCTACATAGAGGTTTAACCTATGCTAACCTAACAAAACCTGACCTTACCTAGCCGAATGAAATTCAACCACACGTGTAGCTATGTAAGCGTACGGTTTTCAGTGTTAAATGTGTTCTATATTTAATAGGTTAAGTCGATCTTAACCTACAAATGAATCTAACTTAACAGAACCTAACGAAATTTTGCCTAACGCAACACAACTCAACTTAAGTGTTCCCGTTGTAACACAATAAAATGAATTGCATTGTACTACAGATGGTTAAAAATTTATACGCACATTACTCATTTGAAGAAACTTAGAACTACAAGTAGAATTGACCCCATTTCAATTAACCTGACAATGTTTGTATCAATTAAAATGTAGAACTGCAGCTTAAACATGCAAATGAATAAGAGTTTTATTCAAAATTTTTCTCTCCTGCTTTTCTTAGACTTAAGGGATATATTTATACTATCTTTCGTGTTTACATTTTATCTTGCTTTTTATCGTAATTAAATTGATTTATAGACCTACTTCAGTCTATTCTCTGTTAGGTTATGTTAGGTTAGGTCAGGTTTTTTTAGGTTAGGATAGGTTTGACCTCTTTGCAGGTTAAGCCCAAGGTGATTCAAACGGTACCGCAAACACAACGGGACAACACAATCAGTTTAATTGTGTTTCGTGCGGTTAGGGTAGGTTAGGTTAAGCTAGGTTAGATTTATTTTTACGTTAGGCTCGAGTTGACCCATTCGATGTAGCACACATTTGCTACTGGGAAAATATGCTTCCAGAGCTTTACGTGTGGTTCAATAAATTTCTGTTCATTCAGGTTAGGTGAGGTCAGGTTTTGTTGGGTAAAGTTATGTTAAATAAGTTGGTATCAGGCAAGGGTTGAACCGTCACAGTTGTCGACATGTTTTTGAAGTGAAAATTTGCATCACTGGCATTATTTTGAAATTTATTTGCCTCAGTGCATGATTTTTCGTCATTTTTTGAGGTTATGGCTACTTCAGATGTGTGATATAATACTCAGAGTAGTTTGTTTATTAAATTTTTTTGCAAAATATGCATTGTTGTCTAACAGCAAAATATTTCATAAAAGTCCCGTTAAAAAGTGGCAAAAAGATCAATTTGTTTTCATAATTTGTTTGCATAAATAAAAAAAATTTTTTTGTATTACCAGGTATCAAATCAAGAGAATTTTTTGAACATATCTGAAGTTAATTTAAAAAAAAAAAGAATTTCTTTGACTGAAAAATGACAATATTACGCATTTGTTAATTAATTTTGTTTAAGCAAATAACACTCATTTTATGAAATGAAAACATTACACAAACAACCTATAAAAAAGATTATTTTCTTTTCTTTTGATAAAACGAAACAAATCTAGTTGAAAATAACGATTTTATGCATTTGTTTATGAAATTGTAAACAATTTTTAAAATATCTATTTATTCCGGACAACTTTCAAAACAACCTAGTGGGCACAAAATTTGGCGACGTCTTTACGACATCGTTACGACATCTTTATGACAACTTTACGACAACCTATGTCCATGTCGTTTCGCTGTCTTTACGATGTGGGAAAGACATCATCAGATCATGAGACTTATTTACGATATCGTGTAGACACCTTAACGACATGGACATAGGATGTCGTGAAGTTGTCGTAAAGATGTCGTAACGATGTCGTAAATACGTCGCCAAATGCTTTGCCCAGTGGGAAGTTTCCCACTAATTCTGTGCGCTTTCGCGTAAATTGGGTAAATTGCAACAAAATAGCATCTTCTAATTTTGTTAAAATTAATTCTCATTGTTAAATAAAAAAATTAAACAACTTTTTTTTTAATATGCCTTGAAAATTTTTTTGGTAATTTCATAATCTTTAATAATAAAAAAAAATTATTAGTGCAATAGTTTGGGCTAAAAATTAATTTGTCCACGGTCACCTTACGTCTAAGATCCTGTTAAATTAAGGTTTTTCGCAAAATGTATACTGGAGATGTTTCGAAATTTTACAAACAGTAGCATGTCTTGAATGAAAAATCTTATTTCCACGAATTAACCAAATTCTCTAAAATATTAAATTTCTCTGAATGATCTGACTTATGTTTTAAATTGTTTGCATTTTTTGAATTATTCGAATTCTTTGAATTAAATGAAAGCGTTAAATTCTTTGAATTGCTTTAATTTCTGAAATTTTTTGAATTTTTGGTATTGCTTAAATTCTTCTAATTCCTTAAATTTGTCAAATACCTTCGATTCGTCAAATTACTTGAATTCTTCGACACTAGAAACGAAAAAAAATAAATAAAAAACAAAGTTATTTAAGCTAAAAGTACCTACAAATGTGTTATAAATTATTGGTATAAAAATATATTAAAAATAATCAAATTTTATTTCAAAAGTCCTCTAATATATTTTATGTTTAGAATTTATCTCTTTTGTTTAAAAATCCACTATTTTTTGAAAAATTTCTTTACTTTATCTTTTTTCGCTTGCAAATTCAGCGATTGGAAAATTTGTCTTATTCTTGATAAGAAATACAACTTTTGGGTAAAAAGTATATAAAGAATCCATTACAAATTAAAATATTTGGTCATAAATTTATTTAAAAATTCCAAATTTGCTTTTATATTAATATATTTTGTTAACAATTAATTCTTTTTGATTTCGAATTAATGTTGTGGATGGAAAATTAGTTTTTTCTTTAAATTAATTATGTTAACTAAAAATTTGATTAAATGGCTCAGAAACCAAAACAAGCATACAGTTTTTAGGAAATATTTAAATTTCAAACAAAACACATCAATTAAAAGCAAAAGATTAAATGTTGATAAAAAGAATTGACAAACCATTAATTTAAGTATTTACTTGACAAAATTGATTTAAATAGAAATTAATTTTCAATCAAAATGATTAATCTTGATCTAAAAAGGATATATTTTCTTAAGTTTGAAGAGGATATATATTTAATTTTTTAATTTTTTCACAAAATAGTACATTTGAAACCAAAAGAGATGAATTCTGAACATAAAATATAACAGAGGACTTTTTAAGGAAAATTTGGTTGTTTATAATATATTTTCATTTTTTTTCTTTTTTCCACAAATTTAATTTTTTATTGATAATGTTATTTTCCACGTCAAAAACAAAAACTATGCTTCCTATCAAAAAAATTTTGATAAAACATTTTTTTTGTTCGTTGCGCAACTTATGTCTGTTAATTTTTTCAAAGCTGGTTTTGTTTGGCTTGAAATTAAATTGTTTCATTTTTGTTTTATTTTCACGATTAAAAAGAAACCTATGCGTCAAATCAAAAAATTATTGATACAAATTTGTAACTCTTTTTTGGAGATCGTTTTATTTTCTTTCGTTGCTTTTGTCTAAAAACTGAATGTTTTATGTTAATTATTAATTTTGACGAGCAAAACAAAAATTCGTGTTTTGTATGGTAATAATTGGATTCTTCGATTTTTCAAGAAAATTCAAACAGTTTTTGTAATATCTGAACAGTTTTTCGAAATTTATCATGCCTAAAGACTACAGACTAACTAACAGACAGACACCTTCATAAAAATAATTTTTTCTGTCACAGGGGTTATTATTAAATTTATTGCCGACCCCAATAGTACAAATAAGAAATCTTCCTTGATTTTAGTTTTTGGGAAATGAGGTTTTTTTCTAGAACTTTTAAGGGATGCTAATACAACCCCTGAAATAATTTCCAAAACTTTTCCAGCTTGGTTACCTTTTCCAAGTTTACATTGTATTTATTTATATTAAATTTACTTTTTTTTACCAGATATTATTATGAAAATAAAAAAATTATTTGTTTTCTTAATCGGGTATGAGGAGAATAAATATCAACGTAAGTGCTCAAAAGATTATTTTGTTAATTTTTAAAGATTTACGCTCTGAAATTTAAAATAAGTAAGCTTTAATTAATTACTGCTAAAATTTCACAGATTATATCACTTATCGAAATAGACAAGGTTGAAAAATTAAAACAGTTTAATGAAATAACGCTATGATGTTACATTCTTCACTCTATTGAAATAATAAGTATGTCATTGTCGAATTATAAACATGAAATTGCATGCCTGAGTTTAGAAACAACAGAGTTCTGTTTTCAATTTTAAACATTTTTTCAGTTATACCACAGTAAATTCCCGCGATTATTATTTATCCGGAGTTGAACGAAAACGCTAAAAAATTTTTAAAAATAATTACCTGGTGGCTTTCCGACATCGTTACGAAATCTTTACGACATCATACTTAAAAACTGTGGCTTTCAGTGCGCGGCGATTTATAAAAGATATATTGTATATAAGACTATATTAGTATGAAATCACTAATTTGAGTATTCTACAAATTTCCTAATTCAATAGTAGAAAATTAATTGCTTGTTGTAATTTCCGATTGTCTTCAGCGTTTTTCTTAAACATTACCCAGTGGACACAAAGTTTAACGACGTCTCTACGACATCGATACGATATCTTTACGACAACTTTACGACATCCTATGTCCAGGTCGTTAAGATGTCTTTACGATATCGTAAGTAAGTCTTATGAGCTGACGATGTCTTTACGATATCGCAAAGACACGGAAACGACATAGACATAGGATGTCGTAAAGATGTCCTAAAGATGTCGTAACGACGTCGTAAAGACGTCGCCAAATTTTGTGCCCACTGGGTTGTTTTCTGCAACTGATTCTGCATCTAATTATTTCAAGTCGGTTGAATAGCGACCGATTGATGAATAAATGTAATAAAGTTTTGAAATATTTGAGTTTCCGTATATGCTTCTAATCCACATTTTTGTCGTTCAGCACTATAAAAAAGTGTTTTTGAGGCAAAAAGAACCAAATAAAAAATTAAACAGATCATTCTATAACAGTGAGTAGTCTCCTCAAAATTGATCTTTTACCTTCGGAAAAGCAAAAAGTTAAAAAAAATTAGTGGTTGTTGTAGCTAATATGTGGGCTCAAATTTTCATGTGTGCAGTTTTCCTAATCTTTATTGGTGAGTTTAATACTAACAACATTAAATAATCACACAATTCAAAATTATTATAAAATCGTGACTTCTAAACTCAAACTATATTCAGAAATTTATCTACATGGAAAAATCAAATTTAGTTAAAAAAACATTTGTCGGAATTTAAGAAGTTTGCAATATCATCTTCATCTTTTCATTTTGAGTACATTTCTAAATTTAGGTCGTATCATTTTTAAGTATTTTTTTCTGGGAGTTTGAATGGCTTGAAAGCTTTCAAATTACGCTAAAATATTTCACAATCTTCAATTTCTTAAAATCCCTTGAAATTGTTCACAGATCTTGAATTTGTTTAAATATCCTAAAATATTTAAAATCTTGTAAAATTCGTTTGAATTTATGAAAATAGTTTTGAATCTTTTAAATCCTTTGTAATTCCTTAATACAGTTAAACGCCGCTTATTCAAACATTTTTAAAAGCTTTTGCAAATTCTTATTATATTTAAAGAATACTCTAAAATCTTTAAAATTCCTTTAAATATATAAAACGTATTGAAAATTGCTTTGGAATAAATTCAAATTATTGAATTCTACTAAAAATGCCTTAGAGTCTTGCAAAATAAAGTCTTTGTAATCTTCTTAAAATTCCTGAAACATTATTGAAATCGGTAAAAGATTCCTCGGAAGCTTAAAAATACCTTAAAATACTTTAAATCCTTTGAAATTTTTGGAAATCCCTTCGAACTTTAAAACGCTTTTGGTGATTTCTCATAAATTCTAAAAACACACTAAAATTCTTTAAAACATTCGAAAGCAATTTTAGTTATTAAAATCTATTGCAAATTTCACGGAGTCTTTTGAAATACCTCACAATGTTTCAAATTTATTTAAATCTTGAAAATTCCAGTAAAACTCTAAGAGATCTTTAAAATTCCTTGAGATTGATCAAAATAACCTAAAATTGTTTTCATTTCTACAAATTCCTAATTATTAAAATCAATTGAAACTTCCTCGGAAGCTGTTATAACTTTAAAATATTGTGAAACCTTTGAATTTTCTAGAAATCCCTTGAAATCTTAAAACTCTCTTGATAATTATTTAAAAAAAACTTTAAATAGTCTGAAATGCTTTAAATCGAGTGTAAGAAATTTAAATGCTTAAAATATATTATAAATTTCAGTTGATTATTTAAAAATGTGATTTGAAATAAAAGTGACTTAAGCTGACTGTTTGGCGGTCTTATTATTATCGGCCGTCATTTAAAGTGATTCTGATAAGTATTCCCTAAATTTTGCAATTTTCTTTAAAAATTCCTAATTTTTGCATAATTTTCGTATTTTTCCTATTATGCGTTCAATATGTAAAAAGTATGTTCAAAAAATATCTCCATTTCAGTAAAGAAAATAGATGGAAAGAATATATAGATGCTTCTAAATTCATGAATTTCTACTTGTTTTTACAGACTTAAGCTCTCAAGCCTGGCAGGATAACGGAAAAGGGATTCCATCAGGAAATCCTGAATACCCTCAATTTTTGCAGAATGATATGACCAGTGGACACGAATCTACCAGGCACCCACGAGAAAAACCTACTCATGATCCAGCGGGCACAAAATTTGGCGACATCGTTACGACATATTTACGACAACTTTACGACATCCTGTGTCCATGTCGTTCCGGTGTCTTTGTGATATCATAAAGACATAGTCAGATCAAACGACTTATTTAAGATATCGTAAAGACACCTTAACAACATGGACATAGGATGTCGTAAAGTTGTCGTAACGATGTCTTAACGACGTCGTAAAGACGTCGCCAAACTTTGTGGCCACTGGGGAGGAAGTTCAAGAAATGCGAAGGGTTCGGAAGGTTCCATCGGGTAAAAGGAGAAATATTGAAAGGACTAGACTGCATGAATAAGAGAAGGCTAGATTGCGTAAGGTTGGTGAAGATACAATCAAGGCTGAACGATTGCAACCAGAAACAATCGAGACTTACCGGCTTGAAAGAGCTAAACAGAAGCGACTTGAAACTGCTGAAAATTTTCTGAACAAAAGGCAATGTTAGGTTTTACGGCAAAGCAGACTGAAGCTGTCCAACTTGATCATCCGATCCATTCAGAATCAAACTGACCAATCTCCTTATCTAGCTAGAGCATCTTCTCCCAGTAAACAAGATGATCAGCTGCTGATCCCAAACCTCAATCCTAATCAATTTTACATATGGAACTAATGTCTATCTTCCATAGTTGGCCAGTGCATTTCTTTATCTCTAAGTTCTTTCTATGTACACGAAGGATTTATTTTGACATTTGATCAGGCCCCTAATAATTGTCACTTAATAGAAATATATAAATTACTGTTGCCTGAGTGATAACCATTTCTTTTCACTACAAAATGTTGTTTAAATTATTAAGCAAATCAGCTTAGTGCACCCATAATAGAGACAGCGAATCCGGTCCAGTTCTGTTCTCAGCAAAGTGCTACGGTCCAGGGAAAACCCAGTGGGCACAAAGTTTGGCGACGTCTTTACAACATCGTTACGACATCCTTACGACAACTTTACAACATCCTATGTCCATGTCGTTAAGATGTCTTTACGATATCGTAAATAAGTCGTATGACCTGACGATGTCTTTACGATATCGCAAAAACACGGAAACGACATGGACATAGGATATCGTATAGATGTCGTAAAGATGTCGTAACGACGTCGTAAAGACGTCGCCAAATTTTGTGCTCACTGGGAAGTGTTAACATGAAACGTTACCCTCTATCCTGAAAAACAAGAAAGGTTATCCTTGCTCGTTCTTTTATTATTTCTGGCAAACGAAGTGTGGCGGTATCTCTAAGTTAGGATAAGTCGATTATATAAAGATTATATAAAGAGTGGACAATCTTTTTTGTTGTCATCTTGGCCAAACCTATACTATAACCACTAGGGTGATCCAAAAATCGCTCTTCGAGCTACAGGGCAAGACACCCACTTAAAAGTTTTTATGTCCGGAATTAACATGAAGAAATTTTCAAAAAATTGAACTCATATGCCAGGGTTTCATCGAAACATTCCAAACTTTTTAGGCATCCGAAGTATGACACCAAAAAAATCTACATTTTTACTTATAATTATTACTTTTTAGCAATTTCGGTCGTCCGTTTCATACAAATAATTACTAATGGAGAATTTGAATATTTCCAATGACTTTTTAAGTAATTTTGCATTATTGTAACAAATGTGAGTTATTTATTTTCAGAAAATGTCCAAATAATCGTATTTTCTGAATAAAATATAAATGTTTGTCATTGTATGGAGTAGTATCTTATTCTTAAAACATTATGTAATTATTTATTGTTTATTTTTACATTTTCTAAAAATTAAGCTAGAGATACCAACTTTCTTTTCAAAATAGTTCACATTTCTTTTAATGTTTGCTAAATTTCTATTTGTTTAAATAATCTGTACTTGTTTAAACAATTTTTTTCTATACCTGAAGAAACGAAATAAAATATAACGGATGCAAATATGTTTTTAATTGTTTAAACAAACATAATTTGTTCAAATAATTAGTTTTCCCAAAATATTTTAGAAAACGAAATTCATTATATTTATCTATTTTATTATATTTTTTGAGTTATTAAAAAATAACTCCCTAACCGAATTAAAATTGTTTAAACAAATAGAAATTTCTAAAACATTAGAAGAAATGTATCAAAATTATGTAATTATTCCACAAAAAGTAGCATATGGTACCAGATTGCAAAAAGAGTGGATATCTCTGCTTAATATTTAGAAATTTTGAAAATAAACAATAAATAATTTTTTCAATAATTACATAATGTTTTCAGAAAAATGTAATACTCCAAACAATGACAAAATATTGTATTTCAATAAGAAAATACGATTATTTTTTACATTTTTGGGAAATAAATAATTGTTTGAATAATTTACATGTATTTAAACAATTCAAAATTGTTTACAAAGTCATGATAACATTTTTAAGTTTCCCCATGTTAACTCAGTGAGATTTTGTAGCGCCCGTTAAGCATGTTATTTTTTTTCAATTAAAAATTATTAAATTTCTAACAAATTTGTGGAGCCATATTTAAAAAAAATTAACTCTTAGCCCAAACTATTCAACCGATTAAGATTTTTTTAACTAAAGCCTATGAAATTTATAACGAAGTTGTCGAGCCATATTTTCAAAACACGGATTTAATTTTTTTGATTTAACGATAACAATTCATTTTTAAAAAAATTTGGAAGATGCCATTTGGTGGGAATTTATCCAATTTATTCGAAAGTGCACAGAATTAGTGGGGAAACATGTCTTGAATAATGTCCAGCCGTATTAGATATTTTAAAAATTGTTTACCACTTTATAATCAAATTAATCAACAAAAGTCACATTTTTAGTAAAAATAATATATAGCTACATCAGAATTTTGTTTTGAAGTAGAAATTTGAAGAAAAAACAACTTCTGTATGACTTATAAGAAATAGAAGCTATTTCTTAATTATTTAAACAAATTTTATAAATAAATTCATAAGTTCTTAAAATTCCTTCAATTTGTAAAATTACTTGAATTCTTCGAATTTCTTAAATTCTTCGTATTCATTTTTGTTATTAATCATATTTCGAGAGGATGTGCATTTTTGGTTAATAGCGTAAAAAATAACATTGAAAATAATGAAATTAAGTTTTTGGAAAAACGACATAAGAAACGGAAAAAATGAAAACAAAAAAAAAGTTATTTAACCAAAAAATAACTACAAATTTGTTATAAATCTTTTTAAATAAAAATATATTAAAAATTAAATAATTTTTATTAAAAATTCGACTATTATAATTTGTGTTTAGAATTCATCCGTTTTGGTTCAAAGTCTATTCTATTTCCTAAGCTCTAGCTTAGGAAATTTGTCTTTTTCTTGCTGGGAAATTAAACTTTCGAGTAAAAAATTCACAAAAAATCCATTAAAAATTATAATATTTGTTTGGAAATTTCTTCGAAAATTAAAAATTTGGTTGTATATTTATTTATTTTGTTAACAATTAATTCTTTTTGGTTAAAAATTAATCTTTTTGATGCTAAATTATTTTTTCTTTCAATTCGATGTGTTAGCTAAAAATTGGACTAAATAAATTGTCAATTTTTGTATAAATAATTAATCCTTTTGTTGGGAAATTCATTTGTTTGTTTTAAAATTTAACTGCTGCTCCACAACCAAAACAAGCATACCTTTTTTAGGAAATAGTTAATTTTTTATCGAAACAAATACATTTTAAACCTAATTTTAAATATTTAAAAAACAATTGACACACAATTCATTTTAATATTTAGTTTACAAAATTTATTGAATATAATTTCCAAAACTTTTCCAACTTGGTTACTTTTTAATTTTTTCAACCCCATTTGTATAATAAAATAATCTAACGTGTTTGAAATTGTTTTAAGGGTTGTTGACTCTTATTTTACCTTGACGCTTATTTTTCAAGATTTCCTTGTTTTATTAGATTTTGATTTAAATAATATTACCAATCACCAAATTGCTATGGGTACATGCAAGTAGAAAATAGACTATTAGAAATCATAGGAAAATATAAATGTTTATTTATTTAGAATGATTTATTTTATGAGAATATTTGTAACTATTCCAAAAAATATTGAAATAGATCCAATTTTCTTTTAAATTTAGGGAAAAAATTTAGTCAATTTAGAAATAACCAGCAGTTTTAGAAGTTTTAAGGAATTAAAAAATATTTTTAAACTTTAAAATATAATTTCAGAAATTTGTAAAATATTTTTAAATTTCATCAAAAATTCATTAAGAAAATTTTATTCATGTTTGAAAAACAAACTGATAATACTTATTTTCTTATTTTCAGTTATCAGAATCTAATTTTAGCTTGAATTTGAGTGTTCAGAAACTTTAAAAAAATAAATAGTTATTAAAAGTTTTAGTTTTCATCATTATTAATCAACTGAGCTTCATATATGTGCCTTTTAGGCGTAATAAAGATTCATAAGTTTTAGGACATGAGACCGTTAATTAAATATTTTTTTAAAATGTAGTTTAGCTTTGCGACACCACATTTTTTGCATACTTAAAAACTGTGGCTTTCAGTGCGCGGCGATTTATAAAAGATATATTGTATATAAGACTATATTAGTATGAAATCACTAATTTGAGTATTCTACAAATTTCCTAATTCAATAGTAGAAAATTAATTGCTTGTTGTAATTTCCGATTGTCTTCAGCGTTTTTCTTAAACATTACCCAGTGGACACAAAGTTTAACGACGTCTCTACGACATCGATACGATATCTTTACGACAACTTTACGACATCCTATGTCCAGGTCGTTAAGATGTCTTTACGATATCGTAAATAAGTCATATGACCTGACGATGTATTTACGATATCGCAAAGACACGGAAACGACATGGACATAGGATGTCGTGATTATGTCGTAACGATGCAGTAAATACGTCGCCAAATTTTATGTCTACTGGGTAGATATATAATATCTCGGGGATTCACTGTGTATCCAGTGGGCACAACATTTGGCGACGTCTTTACGACATCGTTACGACATCCTTACGACAACTTTAAGACATCCTATGTCCATGTCGTTTCGGTGTCTTTGCGATATCGTAAAGACACCGCCAGATCATACGACTCATTTACGATATCGTAAGGATACCTTAACGACATGGACACAGGATGTCGCAAAGTTGTCGTAACGATGTCGTAACGATGTCGTAAAGACGTCGCCAAATTTTGTGACCAAAGGAAATGCTCATGTGTGTAGTTTTCCTAAGTGCTATCGGTAAGTTTAATACTAACACCATAAAATAATCTAAAAATTCGAAATGTAAATGAAATTGTGGTTTCTAAACACAATTATATCGAAAAAAGTAAACTAGAATACCGAAAAATGTTACAGCTTAAATTCAGAAATGTAAACATTCAAAAATGGAAATTAATTCGGCAAACATTTGTCGGATATAAAGGTCACAATATCATATTCAAATCTTAATTTTAAATACATTTCTAAATTGTCGTATCATTACAAATAGTTTTTTTATGTGAAAGTGAATGCCTTGAAAGCATTCAAATGACCTTAAAATATTGCAAGTTCTTTAAACTCTTTTCAAATCTCTTAAAATTTTGTAAAAGTCTTAAAAATTTCTTGGATTTTTTTTTGATATCCCAAAATATTTCAAATCTTTTGAAATTCATTGGAATTTATAAAAATACCCTTAAATCTTTTCAAGTCCTTGTGATCCGATACAAATGTGTATAGTTTTTTTAAATGCATTGCATTTAAAAAAATACGCTTCAATCTTTCAAGTCTTTTGCAATTTAAGTCATTTTAAATTTTAGAATTTTAAAGAATTGTTAAATTAATAATATGCAAACCTAATGGTATAAAAATATATTTAAACATATTTGGAAGCTTTAGAAATACACTTTTTCAAAAAAATCCATTGTTTGAATAATGACGTTGTTAATTAGCATTTAACCTTTATTATGAAAAAATCAAAAGTCATACGCAAAAAGTAAAGATAGTTCTGGATTCATCTCGGCAATATCTCCAGTTGATTTTTTTATTGGAAAAAATTATATATTTAAACAATTATATTGTTTATAATTTTTAGGATTTAATTTAACAATTTTGGTCAACAATTCGGAGTTAATAAGTAAAACAAACCATACCTTGACGTATCATAAATAAAAAGAAATTTTTAAGAGTGCAAAAAATTTAGTTTAAACATTGGTTTTGCCCCCTTCACGCACACACTATTACGATACCCTATGGCACATATAGATTTAATTATTTCAGATATAAATAATATCAATTAATTTTGGAAAAGAATGAAAAGAAGCACCTGGAGATATTGCCAGGATGAATCTAAAACTATCTTTACTATTTCTATAGGATATTTAGTTTATTTTATAATAAAGGTTGAATAATAAAATCTATATGCGCCATGGGATATCTTGAAAGTCTGTGCGTGAAGGGGGCAAAAACAATGTTTAAACTAAATTTTTTGCATTGTTTAAAATTTTTTTATTTATTTTACGTCAAGGTATGTTTTGTTTCACTTATTAACTCTGAATTGTTATTAAATACCTATCATTATTAAATAAATTCCTCAAAATTATAAACAATACAAATTGTTTAAATAATTGAAAAATAAAAAAAAACATCTAGAGATATGGCTCAGGCAATTCCATTCGTGTTTTTCCTTTTTGGCTACGATTATTATTGCATTTTTTATTGAAAGTCAACATTTCAAATCTATATGCATATCTAACATCTGGGTCGTGAAATATTTCCAGTACTTGGCAGTTCTGTGATCTGCTCAAAAATTTGTGAAGCTCTTGGAAATTATTGGTAAATTTAAAGAATCATACTCTAAATTTTTTCGAATTTTTAAAAATCTTTTGGAATAGCGTTTAAATTATTGAAATCTACTGAAAATGCCTTGACGATTGCAAAATACCATACAATATTTCAAATCCTCTAAAATCTTTTAAAATCCCTTACAAATTTTAGAATATCTGTAAAATTTTTATAAATTGGTCAATATATCCTAAAATTTTTGCAATCGGGAAATTTTTAAACATAATTGAAAACAATTAACAATTCCTCGAACTCTTTTAGATACCCTAAAATATTTCAAATCCTTTGAAATTTTTGAAAGTGCCTTAAATTTCAAAGAGGCTCTTTTTAATTCGTCAGAAAATTAAAAAATACTCTAAAAATTTTTTGGTCGTTTGAAATCCATTTAAATCATTAAATTTTAAAAAATTTCATGGTAGCTTTTAAAATACCAAAAAATCGAGGCTAAAGTGATCATTTGATTTTAAGAGGTTTCTAAAGTAAACTATACGTTTGAAAAATCTATTCGAAATAAAAGTGACTTAATGTGAATTAATGAATTTCATTTTTGTTAACAGAGTTAAGCTCTCAAGCCTCACAGGATAACGGAAACAAGATACCAGCAGGGCTTTCTGAATACCCTCCATTTTTTCAGAAGCTTATGGCCAGTGTAAACAAACCTACTTATGAGGAAGTTCAAGAGATTCTAAGGGCTCAGAGGGCTGAAAAGGATAAATTAACAAACATTAAAAGGGCTAAAAAATTAAAATCATAGATTAAGAAGGCCAACCGGTTTGAAAGGGCTAAAAAGAAACGACTTGTAACGGCTAAACAGTTTCAAAAAGACCGGGCTATGTTGCGAGCATCTTCAGAAATGCAGACTCAAGATAGCCAATTTTATAATGCAGCTGGAGCATCTTCTTCCAGTGAAAAAAATCATCCGTTGCTGATCCCAAACCTATATCCTGACCGATTTACCGGATGGAACTAATGTCTATCTACCATAGTCAGCGATGTGGAACTTCTGTATCTTGACTTACTTCAAAAAATAGTGTTTCACGTGAAGAAATAATCCTAAAGAGATATCTCAAAATGTTAAGTCGTTGGCCTTATTTGTGTTTAAACAAAAACCTTGGAACCTTATATAATTTGAAATACATGTAAACTCTGTTAAAAATAAAAACATCTAACTTATGATTGCACTTTAGTTATTTTCATTATATTATTTGAAGAGAAATAATTTACGATTCAGATCTTATAGTTCGGGTAGTGAATTTTTCTTATCACGAGAGCTTGTGAGAACAAGCTGTAGGCTCGTCCGACGCACTAAGACTGATCTGAAGATAAGGGGTATTCAAGTAAATGAAAAGATTTTTTTGCACATACACTAATTTTTTGTTCCAAAAAAAGTTAGAACCGGAGTTTTCGAGAGCCAAAGAAAGAGAAATAGTATCGTTTTCTGTGTAAAGTTTTTAGTTTGTCCTCTGTTGTTGGCTGCGTATGAATGAACGAAAAAATACACAGAGGTCTGCACTTGTATCCACTCAGAACTGCGTTTTTGTCTTCATCTCAGTGACGAAGAGGCGGCGAGAGTCCGGGAATTGGTCGCTGGCCTCATTCAGCGCCAGCCCTGGTCATTTCCCGATTGAAATGTGCATAGCGCTCAGCAAAATCGAGCCTGGTGTCTGGAGTTTTCGTAGTAGCAACAATTTCTATTCGCGTTCAAGTTGCGAGAGAGGCTCAGGCGGCGCTTCAGCGCATGGCTAAGACAATTATTTTGGCCGCGGTTCCCATTCCGGAAAACTTCATGCAGTTGTGTGCTCATCACAGCCATCTTTGTTGTAAGCAGCATTAACTGCACGACCATGAGATGCAATTGGGTTATACTTAAGGTGTTCGTCGATGCCGCATTTATACGCCTTGGAGGATTCTTTATAGCGTCCACGAGCTCTGCCGCTAGCTCTGAGGTGGCCTATTTCTAAATCGCGAGGATCGCCTGCGTGGACGAGGGCAATTATTTCTGCCAAATAGAATGGAGAGCTTCTTTCGAAAACACTCGGTCACCGATTTGTTAATTTTTTTAAAGTTCTCGCCTTTTCTGGACTTGCGAAGTTCATAGAAGACAAATCAGCTCGCTCTTTAATTTTTGGTTTGCTGCCGGTTGCGGGAGATCTGAGAATATCTCGAACCTTCGAAGCGAATTGCGTGTCGAGATTGCCGGCCACGTAATTAAAAATAACGTCCGCAATGATACCCGAGAGCTCAAATTGTGTTTCAACCTGCGCAAGCCATATTTCAGGATCTTTTCGAAAAAAGGGGGTATTTTTACACTCGGTCGATCGGTCAATTCTTTTGATGGTTTGCGCCTGCCTCTACCGCGTTATGGTCATCTTCTGTCTCAACCACTTTTTCTGACCGGCTCCTTTTAAATACTTGAAAAAAACTGTATCACTGTTACTATCCCCTAAAATCCACGCTCTGGGTTACAACTTTGTGGGTTCGTCCCACACACTAATACTGATCTGACGATGAGGAGTATTCAAGAACATACTGAAAAATCAACGGTGTGAGTATGAAATGACCAACAAAAATCACGTATAAAATTCCTTACAATTTAGGTTATCTCCATCTACAAGATAAATTGTAATCAAAAAGCCTTTCCTTTTATTTTTTTTAAGTTTTCTTTTTCTAGAGAGTTATATGTATGTTTTTCGGTCCAACCGATCAAACAATATAGTATTACAATGATGCCCAGCATCTACTATGCACATAACCTCTCACGCGATATATTTCGCAATCGTTTAACGATGGTGAAAATCAAAAGCCAGCCTGGGAACAGATTTTAACGCATCAAATTTTGGTCCAATCAACTAGTCGTTCTCGAAATCGCGCACGTATTCGATCTCACAGGCGACATTATTAAGAGAATGATTATAATTATTATAAGAAAAATCAGAGTCCTCTACCTGAATTTAGTCGATGTTTGTCTGATCTAACTGAATATCTGAGTTTTTAAGACTTTGGTAAAAGTCTTGAGCCAAGACTCATAAAAACTGATTGGGAACAGCCTCCACAAGATAAACATGGTTCTAACTTGTATCCTGTTACAGATCCATATTCTACAAAAGATGATGACATCACAGTGTCACGCGGCTATTTTATTCAATCACATAAAGGTCCTTCAGGCCTCGCACAAGGGTAAAAATAAAAAAAAAACACGTACCTTAGGGTGCCAGCCTTTATGAAGACAATTCTGACACCCTAAATCCTATAGCCTTTCAGGCACCCCAAAAATCCCTTAGGTTCAGCCAGTTCAGTTTTTAAGTAGAAGGGGGGGGGGTGGTTTGAAGAAATTATAGCAAGATGGTTTCTAATAGAACGTGCATATAATAAAAAAAAATAAAAAAAGACAATATCGAACATGAGTGGTCGTTAAAATAAATATACATCTAATAATAAGCTAGGACGATTGCCGCAGTAAAGGTCAAGACAAGGAACAAGAGAGTTAAACAAAAAATGACAGTAAAAGTACGTAAGAAGATTTTTCGCTAGGAAAACACGAAGCTGTCGTAATTGATGAGTTTACCTAATCAATAATATCACAACAAATCAATGGCACAATTGTAAATAGATGAAAGAACAGAAGAAACAAGGGGGAGCGGCGTGAAATAAATAGGTTATACTCCACAAGTCAGGTCAGTAAACATGGCACTAAACAAATTAGGCGAAACACTAGGCGACGAGAGTATTACTGGCTGGCACTTCATTATTCTAACTTATTCACTATTCATAGCGACCCAGCCAAGTGCTTTTTAGAATATTTTTAAAGTATACGAAAAGCAAAGAAGCCTGACAAGAGGGGAGTTACTTACGAAATACGGGGGAAAGATAAATAGGCTAACGAATGAAAATTAGGACAGGAATCAGTGCGTTCATGAGAGAGACCGATGATCGCACACTCCGCTGGTCTCTGTACAAGATAAATTAGACGGAAATGCCTGTTCACTGACGGACTTTGTGGTCATTTCGCCCTGGGCTTATTTTTAAGTTTGGATTAGGAATAAATCTTAACGATGAAGAGATCAACTTAGATTCTCAACGGCACAATAAACTAGACCGAATTGCCTATTTATTTATAGATTTTGTGGTCGGTTCGCCCTGAAAATTGATACTTCAACTGAGCTTAATTACCTACTAATTACGAATTTTGAATAATTCGCCCATAGTGCACCATTACCAGAACGAGCCAAAGGAAACCAAAGGATAAGACCAAAGGTGACCAGAATCAGCCTGAAGGAAGAAATATGAAGGTCTCTGGACTGTAGAAGCCATGGTAAACAGGAGGTGATGGCAAATCCTAGTCGACGACGCGACAAGGTTAAGAAATTCCTGCGCCTTCCCACTCAAGATTACAAAGTTCACACAATAGTTATGAATATATGAAAAAATAAAGGGGCGAAATGAACTTATCTTTAATAACGAAATTTGCGAAACGAAGTAATGGAGTGCCGAATTAACTCGCGGTGTCAAATTTCTATATTATTTTTTAAATTTTAGAGCTTTTAACTGGATCATTGTGATGGTATCAAATCGCAACATCACAACAGTTACTCAAACTGGTGGACCAAAAGTAACTGCGGAACGTTCTGAACAAGTTCCAGGACCGCGGGAGCATGAATTAGATGAGCAGATTCTTAGAATTTTTGGAGATTGCCTCGCGCCAGATCGTATACTTGCCCCAGCAGTACATAACTATTTAGCAAACATCAGGGAAGAAATGTAAAAAAAGTTCTTCTATCTGAGGAAAGAAAATCTTTCTTTAAAACTTACCCTCGAGTAAAAAGTTGTATCCTACTGGACCCGCCGAGAATAAATTTGGAGGTTAAGGCTGACCATAGACTTAAAACCAAAATTAAACCCACCAGAGAAAACACAATATCTGGAACAGCTCAATGGTTTCATGAGCTTATTAACTGAGTTATAGCATGACGAAACAGCAATTAGCAGAAGTGTGATTCTAAAATATATAAAAGCTTCTTTCGATTATACGTTAAAGGACTTGGCACCTGACCAATGATTGTTCCGTAAGGATTTGGTGGAAAAAATGGAGGCTGTAAAAATCTTGCAACAATCAACGAAGAATTTGAAATCGATTCCATAACCCAAATTAGAAACGGGTAAGATTTTAAAAAACTACAATGGTTCGTCCTTCTGAAACCAGCACAAGACAAGTTTCCAATCATGGGAGCGGGCAGAGGTAAGGTTGAATTAAACGCAGCCTACACTGGCCATTTTATACTTTAATAAATGTTAATCATTTTCCCGACTTAAAAATCGAATGAATACTTGGAGAGGACTAGTGATTTATGAGGTACGAAAACACAGTTATTTATAGCTCTGAAAAAACTCACAAGAAACATTGACGAACTATCACTTACCTCTAATTTAAAATTGAACAAAAAGTGGACAATTTTGGAAAAACCGCATCTTTCTAACTCCATTCTATAAGAAAATAGCTAAAAAGAATAATAAATTGTTTAAACAATTTATGTAAACAGGATTTATTTACCAGTCCTGGGACTTTTTGGACACCCTGTTTATATACAATTAAAATTTTGTCGTAAGGACAACCTCAGGATTTCGCCGGGAGCGAGTGCTAATCTGAAAAGCTGCACTCGCTCCCAGCGAAATCACGGTAAAATTTAATCCACAACCACGTCTCACGGCCGTGAGATAGGTGGTTACAGTCTGTAACGGAATCAATACGACGACCCGGCAAAAGTTTCGTGCACCCTGGGAAGGACGATTAGTTTAACAGAATATTCCGGGTACAATCGTTGCAACTCCCATCTCTTACTTTTCATTCTCCTTGGCTATTATGTACATGGTTTGCTTCTCGACAGTATGTTAAAGTGGGAAATACACCGTCTTGGCATGTTAAAATAAAACTCTCCATACCAGACTTTAATCCTGGTGATTTAAGGAAAGCAAAAGTTAGCTCATACGACATTGACTGATACTCCACATTTCTGTGGAAGATACCGTGCATCCTCTTATCGAGGAGCTGTTCACGAAAGTACAAAGCAGCTTACTCTGCTGCTTTCTACACAAACGCTCCTTTGTCTAGTTCTTCGTGCTTCCTGACCATTTTAAGAAGAGAGTCTCTTCCATCTGCGACTTTATGTGCTGTACCCAGAATAATCCTGTTGTGATGACATTCAAGATTGAATATTCCGCAACTACCTTATCGCAATGAGATGTAGAGTCGTGGAACAGAAGACTTAAGATACATGATTTTGTTCATGTGCATAACCTGTCGCGTCCCAATATCAAGGGATCTGAGCTCGTTCTTCGTCCATGGAACTACTCCAAATCAATAAAATACTACCGGGAAGGCAACCATGTTCATCGCAGATACGCTGTTCCTCGCCGACAGTTTCGCAGATGAAATCTCACAGATGAGACGTTTGTCTCTGCTTTTGGAGAGTATTTTTTATAGATGTCACATCCTGAATGCAGCTCTGTGGCACGCCCAGGTATGTATAAGTCTCGCCAGCGCAAAGGTGTCGTATTGTGCTTCTATCGTAGTCAGCTCAGGGTTCCCTAGGATGCCATTAAGTTTTCCTCGCTTCAAATAAACCTTGGCGCATTTTTTTGACCAAAATTCCATTCCAATTTCCTTAGTATATCGTTCGACAATCCCTAGAGCTAGATACAGTTGCTCTCTGCTTTTAGCATAGATCTTAAGACCGTCCATGTAAAACACATAAGTAACCTTCTACTTTCGATCTGCAGGTTTGCTGCAAAAGTACCCATCGGAATGGTGAATTGCTAGAGATAGTGGCAATAATTTGAGGCAAAAGAGGAGTCGGCTCATGGTGTCGCCCTGAAAGACACCTCTCTGAAAGCTGACCTTGTTAGCTGTCACATGATTTTTTCCAGATAAAATAGTAAATCTCATTTTCCAAAGCAGAATCAATCTCCCTATGCACCTCACGATTTGCGGATGAACCTTTCAGCTTTCCAAAAGACAGATAATAAGTCCATGGGAGGTCAAATCGAAAACTTTCCGGCAATCAATCCAGGCCATTGTTAGGTCACGCTGGTAGAATGTTGCATCTTTGCAGATACATCTATCGATGAACAGGTTCTCCCGACATACTGCTACAGCTTTCTTCGAGCCTCTTTATTT
Source organism: Belonocnema kinseyi (assembly GCF_010883055.1). NCBI lineage: Eukaryota > Metazoa > Arthropoda > Insecta > Hymenoptera > Cynipidae > Belonocnema > Belonocnema kinseyi. The sequence goes on along the minus strand of NC_046660.1, from coordinate 7,445,721 downwards.
ATACATCTCTTGCCACACAGGTTCAATTGCCCGAAAAATCCTATCATCATTTAGATAGCTGTGCATATCGTATACAGTGTGTTCAGGCAAGTGATTAGCCTGTAATTCTTCGAGTCAGATAAGTTGCCTATTTTCGACAGGAGTATTGTGCGCCCTTCAACCAACTACTCAGGAATTGGCTCTTCCGTTTATAAATATGGTATGAAAATACGGGCCAAATGCTGATGGTTTGAAGGAAACTTCTTCCACCAGAATGTCTTGATACAATCTGGTCCCGGAGCGGAATAGTTCTTTATCCCTCTTAATAATTTTTTCAGCCTCTCGGCAGTGATGAGCGGGCATTCCTTATCAGGTGTTATGAGGGTATCACACAGCTCCTTGAAGCTATTGATATTTTCTGAGTCTTCGTCCAGTCTATGCTGCACTTTGTAAACTTCTCTCTAAAATAATTCGACCTCCTCCGGTTTAGGCAGTTGGTCGACAATAACTGGAGGGTCTTGAAAGAGTCGAGATGGGTCAGAGAGAAACTGTTGATTTTCTCTGACCCACCCCTCTGTCCGCTCTAGACATCTTTCAGTGTCAGATAGTATGCGTATTCTCTCAACAATATGCTGCTTCATGGTCAGCAGCTTTGAGTTGTTAAGTGTGTGATAACGTGTCCGGAGTTCGCGCGCGAACTTTGGAACTTTAGCGGTAAAATTCCTTCCAGATGTGATGTAGTCAATCACACACTGAATGTGAAATGCGTACTGTCTTGCCCAGCCTATCTTTATGGTGAGTTGATGCTTTCGCCTTTTGGTCGTATGATCAACCGTTGGTTTCTTTTACAGTTCGCATCGGCCAAAGCTCTCGCTGCATTATACACACAACAATTGACAGTTTAGAGGTCGGATTCCTAGGAAAAATGTCCACGAAGCTCATCATCCATTTCAGCGAAATCTTTAGGCTTTAGAGAAACTTCAGTGTTGATGTTTCTCCGGGCATAAAGCATCGCTCTTTCTCTATCGGATGCCTGTCTGCAGTTGGTAAAAGTGTCGCCTGGCGTTCCGCTAACATAGCCCCTTTCTTGGAGTGGTTCGGCATGGTTTCGCAGACGTTGATGCAAAAAGTGCGATAGCTCCGGGTGTTTCTCGCACCACAGAGCATACAGACTTGCCATGTAACCCCGTTCAGGGGCCATACTCGCATCGTAGCACTAAGCAGTTGCAATTACAACCAAATAGTTGAATGTCCAAGTTAAAAAAAAACAAAATAAAGACATTTTTCACAAAATCGTAGATTTTCAATCAAAAGAGATGAATTCTGAACATAAAATATAATAATGGACTTTTTAAAGAAAATTTGCTAATTTTCAATATATTCTTATAACAAGAGTTTGTATCAAATTTGTAGATATTGTATGGTTAAACAACTTTTTTTTTAAATTTTGTCTATTGTGTCGTTTTTCCGAAAATTTAATTTTTTAATTTTTTATCTTATTTTTTGCGATTAAAAGAAAATGTACTTGCCCTATCTACAAATGATTATTAACAAACTTTAAGATCCTTTTGGAGTTAGTAACTTTTGTCCGTTAATTTTTTTCGCAACTTGTGTCTTTTTTTCAAAAGTTAACTATTTTATTCATAATTTATTTTACTGCTTAAAACAAGAACTATGCGTTCTGTCAAAAAATGATTGATAAAAAGTTGTTTTTGTTGGTTGGGCCACATTTCTATTATTTGAATTTGGATAAAAACCCAAAAAGCACAAAGTTTGGCGACGTCTTTACGACGTCGTTACGACATCGTTACGACAACTTTACGAAATCCTATGTCCATATCGTTAGGCTGTCTTCACGATATTGTAAATAAGTCGTTTGATCTGACGATGTCTTTACGATATCCGAAAGACACCTTAACGACATGTACATAGGATGTCGTAAAGTTGTCGTAAAGATGTCATAACAATGTCATAAAGACGTCGCCAAATTTTGTGCCCACTGGGAAGGCAAGAAACAATTTTTTAAACAATAATCCGATCGTAGATAATTGTAATTTTCGATTGTTTAAGGCGATTTTATCCAACTAAATATATACATATAATATCTCGGCGATTTACTTTATATTTAATTGTTAAACTGGGATGAACGATGTCTATCAGATAGATGGTCAAATTAAAAAAAAGAGGGCAAATGCTATAGAAGTTTTAAGGAACTGTATTTATCACATTTCGCTAATTTCAACGTTGTTTTCTGCAACTCACTCTTCGTCTCGTAATTTCAAGTCGGTTGAAGAGCACCAGTCTGATGAATAAATATAATAAAATTTTAAAATATTTGAGAATTCGTATGTGCTTGATATCCGCGTTTTTGTTGTTCAGCACTAGAAAAAACATGTTTTCAACACAGAAAAAAACAAAGTTATATATGACGCAGAATCTCAAACAAAATAAGGAAATTAAACAGATCATTCTATAAAAGCGACTGGTCTCCTCAAAATTGGTCATTTACCTCCGAAAAAGCACAAAATTTAAAAAAAATCAGTGGTTTCTGTAGCTAATATGTGGGCCGAAATGCTCATGTGTGTAGTTTTCCTAATCGCTATCGGTAAGTGTAATACTATCAACATTAAATAACCTAACAATTCAAAATATTTATGAAATTGCGACTTCTAAATTGACCTGAAATTCAAAAATTAATCTACATTCGGAAATGGAATTTAGTTCAACAAACCCTAATGGGCATAATATTTGTCGACGTCTTTACGATGTGGTAACGAAATCGTTACGACGACTTTACGACATCCTATGTCCATGTCGTTAAGGTGTCTTTACGATATCGTAAATAAGTCGTAGCATCTGACCATGTCTTTACGATATCGCAAAGACGCCGAAGCGACATGGACATAGGATGTCGTAAAGTTGTCGTAAAGATGTCGTAACGACGTCGTAACGATGTCTTAATCGACATGAAACTCAACATTTCTTTTCAAAATTAGCCATAAAAGATTAATAACATATCCATTTTTTAAATGTGAACACCATAAGTCTGTTTTATAGTTTCTAAAAAAAACCCCATAAGTGAAAAAATGGGTTTTACATTTCATACTAATACTCAGATGTTTACCCAAATTGTTTAAACAATTTTTTTTTTGCTATTTTCTTATAGAATGCAGTTAGAAAGACGCCGTTTTTTTCAAAAAATTTCCACTTGTCCAATTTTCAATTAGAGAAAAGTGATAGTTCATTAATTTTAATAAGAGAGACTTTTTAAACAATTTATTATAATTCTTAATTATATTCTCTTAGAAAAATGCTACAAGATTGCAGTTTAAACAAAATTCACTCTGAGTTCAATTTTCAATTAAGATAAGTTATTTAATTATTTAAATTGAAAAAAAAGAATTGTTCAAACAATTTATTATTATTATTATTATGAATAATAGTATGAGGCAATAAAGAATTTAAGTTAAAAAAAAAAACAATTTTTTGAACAATTTATCATCATGGTTAATAATATTCTATTTGCTTAACATAATAATTAATTAGATTTAACAGAAATAATTGTTTAAATAAATTATTATTGTTTATGACTATCTTCATCCATATAAATACCAGATAGTTGCGGTCATTCAGCACTTTTTACCTTTCTGTCCTTTTTCACTTATTGTTAGTGAGGTAATAATCAAAATAAGTTAACAAAAATGTTGTTTAAATAATTTAATATTGTTTTTAAATGACCTTTAATAGTTTTGTTTTGGCTTACAACAATCAGTTTATTGCTAAGCGTAAAAGAAAAACGTGCTATTTCAAATATTATAATATTAGAAACCCCCCCCCCCCACACACTTCTGCCGCGAAGAAAGATAAAGAGATTATTTAAAATGTATTTTTATCTAATGTTTATCTATTAAATTTTAATAAATCGGCAAGTAAAGCAAAGTTAAATATTTTATGAAAAACCACAACTTTCTAGCACTTATCTAAGAAAAGATAGTTATGAACAATATTAAATTGTTTAAGCAATATGTTGTTAACTTTAAATAATTATTATGTCACTAAGTAAAAAGGGACAGAAATGTAAAAATTTCTGTAAAAATCGCAACTATTAAACATTGCTATTGATGAAGATAGTCATAAGCTATAATAATTTGTTTGAACAATTCTTTTTCCTAAATCTAATTAATTATTAAGTCACCCCTAATGAAAAATAGACAAATAGTTCAAAATTTCAGAAAAAACCACAACCTTCTACCAATTAAGTAAATAAAATATTATTAACAATGATAATCATTTGTTTAAACCATTTTTCAAATTTAATTCATTATTAGTTCACTTTTATTAAAAATTGGACAAAAAGCCAGAAATTTTAGAAAAAACGGCATCTCTAACATTATTCAAATATAATATTATTATTAATACGAATCGATTGTTTAAAAAATTAATTTTCTTGGCTCTAATAAATTACTTAACTTACCTCAATTGAAAATTTCACGAAAAGTGAATTTCTTTAAACGGAAATTTTGTAGCATTTTTCTAAGATAATATTATTAACAATAATAATAAATTGTTAAAAAAACACTCTTTTTAACGTTGAGAAAATATCACTTCGCTCTAATTGAAAAATGGACAAGTGGAAATTTTTTTTTTACAACCGCGTCTTTTTTGTTTACATAATTTATGTGAAGATCTAATTATAAGTATAAAATGGTCTTTTAGGTACCATGGACAATTTTTATGAAAACCCCCAAAAATGTCATAATGTGAGCTAAAAACTCGTAAACCCCATTTTTTCACTTATGGGGATTTTTTGGGAACCTATGAAACAGACTTATGGTGTTGTTATTCAAAAAGCGATATTTTATTCATATTCTGTGGATAATTTTGAAGACAAATTTTGAGTTTCGACTCGATTGTGATGATATTGAGGATTCTGACAAAGATTTACAAAAACGTCATTCTTTCTTATAGAAAATACGCGTTAAACTTAATGGGGCCTACGGCACCTCTAACTATAATTTTTTTCAAAACAAAAAAAAATGCATTTATATTTGTGTGAATTCGAACCCATTTGTAAGATGTCCGCATACAAATTTTAAAAAAATTCCAATGCATTTTTGGTCCACCCTATTTTACAAAAAAAAATTTGAGACTACAGAGATTACAGATTTTCAGTGTTTTGTCTCCTCTGGCGCACTGTACGGAGTAAAGTCTAGAATAGCAATCATTCCTATACTAGAAACAGTAAAGAATAATCGGCGAAAAAAATTTATAAGGCTACAGAGGGATGGTTGTTGACGAGTTGATATAGTCAGTTTTCATTTTATAAACTTACATTAATTTTTATGCTAATTTATATGTATCACGATGTTTGTCACGAATAAACTCCGAAACTACTAAACCGATCTTGATGAAATTTCATATACTGCGTTTAATTTGGTCCAACTTAAAGGATAGGATACTTTTCATCTGATTTAATTACCTCAATATTTTGTATTGCTAATTAAATTTTCTTGTTTGTTTGCTCTATAATTTTCTAACATATGTCGGTGTAAGTCAGGTTGCAGACCGACCCTCCAACATTTCACGTTATCTAGGTTGGGTAAGTAGCAAGTAGATTACGCCAATTTTAGTATCATATAAATTCAACGTAGTATAACTGAGCTACAGCAACGCGTGGCTGAAGCTGCTAGTATTCAATAAGTGTATAATAAGTATTCTGAATGCTAAAGTAAGAGGCACTGAGCGTTCTTATAGAATGATACAAGCAAGCTTCGGTTCGGTGCTGCCCAAACGATATTAAATGCAAAGCACCCAGAACTGTCACTGGACTACTGCATACTGTGTCGAGCTCCCAATAGAACACAATAAACTATACTTTAGATTTTCTTTTGATCAAAAGTTAATGAACCTAAAATGTAGGTGGTAATGTGCGAATTTGTTTTATTTGTCTTTGCAGACTTAAGTTCTCAAGCCTGGCAGGATAACGGAAACGGGATTCCACCATGGTTTCCTGAATATCCTCAATTTTTTCCGAATTTTATGACCAGTGTACAGGAATCTTCCAGGCACCCACGAGAAAAACCTACTAGAGAGGAAGTTCAAGAGATGCGAAGGGTTCTGAAGGCTGAAAAGGATAGAAGGAGATATATTGAAACGGCTAGAAAGCGTGAAGAGAAGTCTGGTTTGTTTCAAGAAGCCCGGGCTAAATTCCGAGAATCTTCGGCAACACAGACTCAAGCTGTCCAACTTCATCACCCGATCGAGCGTAATATTTCCGAAAATGAGAACGAGCCTAAACGTATAAGAACAGAACAAGATCATAAACAAATAAGAACAGAACAAGAGCCTAAACGAATAAAAACTGAACAAAAGCGTAAAGAAGGAGGTTCTTCGGCCACGCAAATTCAAGCTGGCCAAACTCATCATCTAGCTGGAGCATCTTCACCCAGTCAAGAAGATTATTCGCTGCTGATCCCAAACCTACATCCTAACCGATATAACGGATGGGACTAATGTCCATCTACCATAATCGGCTATGTGGAACTTCTGTATCTTGTCGTAATTAAGAGAATAGTGTTTGTAGTGGAGAAATAATCTTAGAAAGACATCTCAAAGGGTTCAATCATTAGCCTTATCTCTGTCCAAACAAAAAATTGAAATGAAACCTTGTATAGTTTGAAGCGAACAATGAATTCTTTGGAAAATAAAAACTGATTTAACTAGTGATAAGACTTTATTTATTTGGCTCATATTATTTGAAGATTATCCTCTTCCTCGGGTAGTGATTTATGATTCAGATTTAATAGTTTTGGACGTGAATTTTTCTCAGTACGAGAGTTTGCGAAAAAAGTATAATTTTTAAGCAGAATCAACTTATCCTCAAGCTCGACAATATTATCCCTAAACTGGAACATCTTACTTTCAAAGTGGACAATCATCCTTGGTGTTATCTTGGCCAAATGTATATTATAACAACTAAGGTGCTTTTTATTTTCGGAGAAAGAAAATCCGTAATGTCTTTTTAGGAATTGAAGAGGAGTGCCTATAAAATAAAACTGCACTACTCTAATTTATGTGCAACCTACCCTTACCCACCCCGCGGCGCCCGAAATATGACACAAGGCTCACGCTGCGGCGAGCGTGAGAGTAGATTGGAAATAAATATAATAGGTATGCTTTCGTTTTGTAGACACTACTGTTTAATCCCTAAGAAGTTTGACACGTTTAGATAAAACCCTGGAACATGACTTTAATTTTTATCAAATTAAAAATTTCTCTTTGGTAATTAAATGGGATTTTAAATTGCCCGGCGGTACGTGTTCATTTTTTTTTAAATTAAAGCTAATGAAATTTGTAAAAAACTTGTTAAAGAATATTTGAAAAAAGTTGTTTAATTTTTTTTATTAAACATTAAAAAATCCTTGAAAGATAATTTCGAAGATGCCATTTTCTTAGAATTTATCCAATTTATGCGAAAGTATACATAATTAGTCGGGAAACTTGTCTCAAATTGCTTTAAGGGTTGTTTTATTATCCCTAAACATTAACATTTCTGAATTTTTATATTCAATTAAGACGCTAAGAACACGGAGAGAAGTTAAATGAGGCACCTGCGCGTTGGACAAGATGGCGGCCGAAAACACCCGCGCCATGTTCTCACGAACCTTAGCGTCTTTTAAATTTTGGTAACGCTTGGCCTGCTAGAGGAATACGATCGCCTTAACTTCCTATAGTCGGTTCCTGAGCCGAACCTTTCTGCAATCTGCGAGCCACGAAGAGGTCTCCGCCAGTTCACTCACTAACACTTTCAAGCTACTCCCGTCACAAGTCACGGATTGGCCAGTCACTTGAGTCGGACGTCGAGGCAAGATAGCACTTCGAGGCGATGAGAGAAAAACCATCTACCTTGGAGCCACCTGTTCAGGGTGATTATATCGTTTGAATCCATCGTTCTTTTATAATTTTACATCATGCCTGTCTGACTGCTAGTTTTATGATGACCACCTCGACCCCGGCCGATGAGTGGCCGCTTCCCAACGCGACGATGCAGGATTCATTTGGTGTTACCTGATTGTCCGTCTGGTGCTGATTTTGGTAGCTTTATCTCTTGGCTGAATATGGTCGATGGCCGTGATAATGTCTGATTGGTGCTGTGAATTCTGGGGATTCCTGTTCGTCGTCGTCACCGGTGTGTCATCCTGATCCTTTTCAGTCACCCTCTCATTCGACTCCGACCTCTCACAATTCTGGTTAGTTACTTAATTCCTATCTTTAAACTAGATAAGGACGTGTTCCTCTTTCTTTTAAATCGATTCGGCCTTCTCACTCTCTACCCTAATTAACGTGACTTACTGTTTAAGTTGTCGGTATTGGCTTGTGGGTGGTTTACTATTCCCATATGCGTCACTTTAACAATCTATAGTTCTGACTTCGGCGAGATCCCGGGGAATTTTCTTACTTTACAGATTTAGTCTCAAAAACTTCGTTACAACTCCCCTGAGCTTAACCAAAGCCTTTTGACTTTACCTTTCCGCGGCGTGGTTGTTCCCTAACTACTCTGTATACCTTCCCTGCCTCTGGTTTAGTTGGGTCTTTCCAAGTAGAAAGAATTCCATAATATTCATAAAAAGAAATAAAGAATAATGAATTAATGCACAGGTAAATGTTATATCATACTGTTACTGCAAAATTGTAATTTAGGATTAAAAAATTACTTTGGATGCATTTTCCAATCATTATTTCTCATAATTTCTTCTTTCATCTTAGCAAACGCGCTTTCCTGTTTAGTGCCCAGTTCCCGTGGGACAATCGTCCTGAGCAGCTTGTTCAGTGGTTCTGCGCCTGTCGCAAAGTCTGGTATAAACCGATGCTATCGCGACGCCATGCCCAAGAATGATCTTAGTTACTTAATTGGTCTTGGCGCTGGGTATGAGAAAAGAGGCTTGACTTTGCCCGGATCGACCTGCAAACCCATATTATTACCGAGGAATCGGAGATCACGTACGGTCAGTCTTCCGAAGATGCATAGACGTTCGGTTGTATGCCTGGCCCTATACAAAAGTCTACCAGGCGCTGAAATGTCGTAGGGGCTTCTAAAAGGCCAAAAGGCATCCTTGTGAACTGAAAAAGCCTCATTACAGGAACTGTAAACGCTACTATCTTCAGCCATCGGAATCTGGTAGTCCATTTTTGGCAAGGGGTACGCATTCTTTTGGTGTCCCAAGTCACCTATGCTATAATTCATTTGCTCAGTGGCTGGAAGTACTTCAGAAGGGGGCCTAATAATCCTGCCAACCAACGTGCCCAATTCCTGTCACTTTTAGCAGTTATATCTCTAAGGCCGCAACACTGGTTTCATGTTGCCACATTTTTATCCCTCCTCTTCAATTCCAACTCAGAACCCTCCTCAGTATAATGGTGGACTAATTCCGGGTGGTCCACCATAAACCAAGTTCGTTTGCTTCTATCGTGTACGATATCAAATTTGTGGATGAAGTCCATACCAAAGAATACTTGTTTCCCATCCTCATGACAACATGGATCTTCATCATTAGCGAGACGCGATTGATCTCAGTAGGGAGATGAAACGTAGCTTGGGCTTAGCTAACCGTACCATCTGCTGTCATTACTGTTTTATTCGGTGGTGTATGCAGGATGGCCTTCTTCTACTCTGGCATGGCCAAGCCAATATATCTCAACACAGTGCGGGAAGCACCATTATCAATTATAGCAAGGACTTAAGGGCTGTTATCGAATCAGGCAGTCGTAAAGACCTGCAAGGTATACCCATTCTCCTCCCTAGGAGGCTTTATAACTTATAATCTTCGCGGTAACGAAGGGCCTTCATACGATGATGCTGCCAAAGGCTCGGTCTACTTGAGCAGGGTCAGCATCATCTGATTTTCTTGCAAAGGGTTTTGTGTTTCTCTTACTCGCGTTCTTGCATCTAATTCGGAATTGACCCTTTTGTTGACAGTTCCAACAATATCAATTCGAAATCTTCCTCCTGTTTTCTGGAACCGAAGGACTCAGACCCCATCTTTGGAGAATGTGCCGATTTCCCATCAGACAATTTGGATAGCCTATTTTTGTACCAAGGGCCCTTATCGTTAGGTCTATTGGATTTCTCGGACCTAGGGTTGCCCTTAGGCTCCTCTCTAACCGTGCACACTGCTGATAAGGGACTTTTCTGGGTATGGTGAAGCCAGATCCTCACCTAACGTAGATACTATGCGTTCGTATTTAGCTGCTTGGACCGACAGACCATTGTAATAAGTAAATTCGTAACGTCTGATATCCCTCCTAAAATCGGATCTAAGGTTCTCACATACCCGGTTCCTATGATCTCGAGATTCATTGACCTCCTTGAGAGCTTATAAAGCGCATACATGTAGGTCAGATAGTCTTCTACCAATTCATCCTACCTTGCCTTGGTGAGAGGATCTGCTTTTCTAACCTTTGTTGGTAGAGTGTATCCCCAAAGCGGGCTCGAAAATGCCGCTTGCGCTGATCCTATGTGTTCCATCCTAATCTATTCTGATGGAACCAGTGCCACGCAATATCTTATAAAAGAAAGGGCAAAGCGACAAACTACTTCTCGTTTGTGCATGAGAAGCGTCTCGGCCTTCTTCGAATCTCCACAAGAAGTTGTCCACGCTTCAGCCCTTTAATTTGTTAAAACTCTCGTGAAGTCTCTTGATTTGGTAAGCGGTCACATGGGGCCTCGTCCACATCCCTGGGCATACCCGTGACTTGCGGTGGCTTCTGAATCAAATTCTCGCAGACCGCTTAGCCCAAGCGCACCTGGCTGCGGATAGCCCCTGTATTTCGGTCTTCTCTTCCACCCATGGTAATACCTGTTCTGCGTGTTGAGACTCAGCTCTCTACTCTGATGCCATGACTTCCGATATGGTTCAGGTTCGCCTGGGTTCATATGGGGAAGAGGCTCGACGCTGGATAGTGATGGGTGATTCGATCCATTCGGGGCCCTCGACGTTCCATTAAGCTATGCTCGCTGTGCTCGTACGGAGCAAATTCTCGTGTGTGAGGGCGGATAGTGCTTGGGGTAGCGATCATCCGCGATTTCTGAGGTCTGGCGTCAGTTTTCGGTTTCGCGGTGCTTTGGCTTTATTCTAAGTAGAGCTTCTCGATTCGCTCTGTAGCACTCGTTTTGTAAACGTGTAGCCTCAATAAATGCGGTGGTAAAAATTAAATGTCATGTCGTTATTACAGGTGCATACGTTAGGTCGCTCACGGTCAATAGGCAATATAACGTCTGACTAGTCGGTTCTCTTCCCCAGGGTGTCATCACATTCCGGCTCACAGATACTGAGGCTTGGTATTCCCCGTCCCTCGTCGGCCCGCCCTGAGCTCAACCGTCACCTTCAGAGCTCCTTATTACTCCCTGTTCTCTCCGGGGTATCACTCTGTCTCCATAAACAGTGTAGCCCAAAGGTAGAGGTGAGTCCTAGTGCTTTACTACCCTGCTGCGATTAGACTTAATTTCAAGAGACCTTGTATCTACATTCATAAAAAGAGGATTCCATAACTGATGTTGACCGCGCTCCAGCCAAACGGTGCTGTTGCCCTAGTGGATGGTACTCATAGCCTTTCACCCCTCCACATGTCCCTGCTGTAAATAAGCGTGTTGGTTGGTTATAAAGCCCTCCATCCCTGGCCATTTTCGGTGGCTACGGGGGGTCGTTAGTAACATAGTAAATGGTTGATGGAATCCGATTTGCTCCCTTTCAATCTCTAGTGGATTCCTGAATAGTTGCTAGGAAGTTTCTTTAAAAATTCAAAATTTGATACTATATTCATATATTTTGTTCACAATTAATTCTTTTTGGTTTGAAATCAATCTTTTTGATCGAAAATAATTTTTTTATTTTAATTTGTAGTATAAAATAAAACTTTTAATAAAATTTTTATTAATTTTTTTTATAGACATGTAATTTCTTTGGTTAAAAATTCACTTGCTCTGTTTAAAATTTAATTATTGATCAAAAAGTGTTTGCTTCTTCAGCTAAAAATTTTTTTCACTAAATGAAAATGCTGTATTATATTTTTAGTAAAAAATATATCTTTTTTGATTAAAAATTTAACTATTTTATTGAAAATTTGTCTTATTCTCGGTAGAAAATTAACCTTTTTGGTTAAAAATTGAGATATTTGGCTAAAAATTTAACTAAATGGTTTAAGTTTATATAAACAAATGAATTTTCAACCAAAAAAATTAAAAGTTTATAAAAAATGCAGAAACAATTTAGACGAATTTTTAGCTAAGATAATATATTAAAAGAATGACTAATTTTCAATCAAAAAGTCTGATTTCGAATAAAAAAGGATTAATTGGAAACAGAATACATGAATTTTAAACCTACGAATTATTAATAACAAATTTTTAGATCCTTTTCAAGTAAGCAACTTTTGTCTGTTAAGTTTTTTTATACTTGTGTCTTTTTTCCAAAAATCTACAGTGTCTATTTTCAATTATATTTTTTACGATATTAACCAAAAAAACGCATCCTATCGAAATATAATTAATCACAATTTTTCGCGCAACTTTTTTATGTTAATTTTTTTACAACTTGTCTCGTTTATCCTGAAATAAATTGTTTTATCTTCGTTTTATTTTTCACGACTTAAAACAAACCGACGCGTCAAATAAAAAAATTATTTTTATAAAATTTGTAGCTCTTTTTTGTAGAACAACTTTTATCTTTAAATTTTATCAAATATTAATAGGCTTATTTTAATTATTAATTTCGACGAATAAAACAGAAAGTCGCGTGCTGTGGGGTGAAAATTCGATTTTTTAATCTGAAATAATTTCCGATTTTTCAAGATTTCCTTAATTTTTGAAATTTCAATTGAAATAATATTTCCAAATCATGATCGGTTGTCTAAATAATTCTTGTATTTTCATTTCGAACCAGGAACTTGTGAAAAATATTTTATGAGCGGAGGTGAAGAAATTATTGGACAAATGAAAGAAAGTTTATTCGTGCATAGAAAAATATAAATGTGTAATTATTTGGAATAATTAATTTTATAAGAAAATTTGAAACTGTTCCAAAAAAATTTGAAAGATATCCAAATTTTGTTTAAGTTTAGGGAGAATTTTAGTCAATTTAAGAATTAGTTAGCAGTTTCAGAATTTTTAAAGAATTAATAAATATTTTGAAACTGAAGAATATTTCCAAAAATTTGTAAAATGTATTCAATCTTCTTCAAAAATTCAAAAAGAGCTACACATTTTTAAAGCTGACTCGAATTTTTTAAATATTTTGTAAGAAGCTATGGAAAAAATAAGAAGTTTTATTTTTTACCAGACATTATTATAAAAATTTCAAAGAAATCTATTTTTTAATTCGGGTATGAGGGGAACGTATATAAACTTGGGAGCTGCAACAAGTATTCTTTTTTTTAAAGATTTTGGCGCTCTAATCCAAAATTGGTAACATTTAATTAATTAATCCACAAATTTTATTGATTCGATTAGTGAAGGTTGAGACACAAAATATAAGTAGGAAGTTACTAATTCAAGTAGTCTACATGTTTTCTAAGTCAATATTGGAAAATTAATTTCCTGTTAAAAAAAATTATTTATGACTATACAATTATTAAAAATGGATTATCGAAATCGACGATTAGCAAGCAGATAATTTTTATTATGAGACAGATAAAAACGATCCTTCCCAGCGGGCAAAAAATTTGGTGACGTCTTTACGACATCGTTACGACATCTTTACGACAACTTTACGACATCCTATGTCCATGTCCATGTCGTAAAGACGTCGCCAAATTTTGTGCCCAATGGGTTTGTAAGAAAATTGCAGTTTTCGATTGTTTGCAGCGTTTTTATCCATTTGCAGATAAATAATATTACGGAGATTTACTTTGTATCTAATAGTTAAACTGGAATTAACAAAGGCTTTAGATAAATGACTGAATTTAAAAAAATGAGGTCAAAAGCTATTGAAGTTTTAAGAAAATGTATTTATCACATTTTGTCAATTTCAATGTTGTTTTCTGCAACTCATTCTGAGTTTCATTATTTCAAGGCGGTTGAATAGCACTAGACTGATAAAGAAATAAAGTGGAATTTTTAAATATTTGAGCATCCATATATGTTTCATGGCCGCATTCTTATCTTTGAGTACTGTAAAAAGACCTGTTTTCGGGAGAAAAACAAACAAAGCTATATAGAACGTAATCTCAACAAAAAAACAGATTGTTCTGTAAAAGTGACTAGTCTTTTTGAAATTGATCATTTACATTTGAAAAAGCAAAAAGTTTTTTAACAAAAATCAGTGATTCCTTTAGCTGACATGTCGGCCGAAATGCTCATATGTGTAGTTTTCCTAATCGCAATCGGTAAGCTTAATACTATCGACATTAAATAATCTAATAATTCGAAATGTTTATGAAGTTGCGAATTATAAATTGACTTTACATTCAAAAATGTATCTACATTCTAAATTGGAATTTAGCTCAACAAACATTTGTCAGATATTAGGAAGGTCACAATATCATCTTCGTCTCTTAATTTTAAGTACATTTCTAAAATTTGGTCTTATCATTTTTAAATATCTTTTTTCTGTGAGTGTGAAAAACATCTATAATCTTTTGAAATTTATGAAAATACCATTAAATTTTTTAAATCCTTGGTTATCCCTTAATTTAATCGCACCTCTCTTGTCCGAGCCCGTTTTACTTGAGTTCGCGATTATCCGAGGTTGAAAAAAGAATAGTTGACCCGTCTTATCCGAGCTGTAGCGCAAGAGTTGTGAAACTCTGCAAAATTTCTTGTATTTTTTAAGGATAGTTTAAAAAATTTCCTTTAAATATTTTGAATCCTTTAAAATATTTTAGGGTCCTTCAACAGTTTTTGAAAGCTTTTGAAAATTCTTGGTGAATTTAAAGAATAATAAAAAATCTTTTAAATTCCTTAAAGCCCCTTTCAATCATTAAAATGTATTAGAAACTCCTTCGGATCTCCTAAACCCCATTGGAATACATTCAAATTATGGAAATTTACTATAAGTGCCTTGGAATCTTTCCAATTTCCATCCTCTGAAATCTTTTGAAATCACATACAAATTTAAGAAGATCTTGAAAATCGTTTTTTTATTTGGTCAATATGCCACAAAATTTTTGGAATCTTTTAAAATTTCTGAACACCATTGGAATCAGTTCATAATTCCTAGGAATCTTTTGAATGCCCTAAAGATGATTGCTTGGCAGCTCTGATTATTATTGGCAGTCATTTGAAGTGCTTCTTACAGAAACTCCCTTAATTTTTCAATTTTCTTTTAAAATTTTTAATTTCTGCCTGATTTTCGTATTATTCCTGATCTGCAGCCACCCTGTGAAAATGTTCAAGAAATATCTCCATATGAATAAACAAAATTGATGGAAAGACTATTTTAATGCTTCTGAACACATAAATTTCTATTGTTTTTACAGAGTTAACCTCTCAAGCCTGGCAAGATAGCGGAAACGAGAACCCACCAGGGTTTCCTGAATACCCTCAATTTTTGCAGAATGATATGACCAGTGGACAGGAATCTTCCAGGCACCCACGAGAAAAAATTACTCGTGAGCAAGTTAGAGATTTGCGAAGGGCTAGGCAGGCTAAAGATGATAAAAGGAGAAATATTGAAAGGGCTAAAATTCATAAAGAAGAGAAGGCTCAATTGCTTAATGCTGGCGAAGATATGTTCGAGGCTACGCGATTGCCACCAGAGACTATTAGGACTAACCGGCTTGAAAGGAGTAGACTAAAACGATTTGAAACTGTTAAAAAATTTCAAGAAGAAAAGGCAATGTTAGGTATTACGCCAAAACGAATGAGAAAAGAACAAAAGGCTAATGAAGTAGGTTCTTCGACCATGCCGACTCAAGCTGACCAATCTCATAATCCAGATGGATCATCTTCTCCCAGTGGAGAAGGTCGTCAGCTGCTGATCCCAAATCCACAACCTAACCAATTTTACACATGGAACTAATGTCTATCTTCCATAGTCAGCCTTGACATAATTCAGAAAATAATGGTTTTCTAGTGAGGAAATAATCTTAAAGAGATCTCAAAGTGTTGCATCGTTGGTCTTATTTCTATTCAAACCAAAACTTGTAATTGAACCTTGTATAATTTCGAACACATATAAACTATGTTGAAAACAAAAACATATCCAACTGGTGGTTAAACTTCAGTTATTTGGATTATATAATTTTAAGATTATCCTCTTTCAAGATTATTGATTTCTGATTCAAATTTAATAGTTCAGGGCGTTAATTTTTCTAAATACGAGAGTTTGCGAGAACAAGCTAATCTTTAGGCGGGGTCAGCTTATCCTCAAGCTGGTGAATGTCCTCCTGAAACTGGAACATCTAACTCTCAGAGTGGACAACCTCATTGGGTATAATCTTGGCCAAACTGACACTGTTAAAAATGTAGCAATTCTGCAACAATTCTACACGACTTCATGAAAATCACGGAATTCGAGAAATTTGTGGACTTTATGAAATAAATGGAATTCATGGAAAAATTCATGGAAAAAAATTTTTTACTCTCCTAACCTCGGAGAAAACGGTGGCGGCGCTAGCAGAACGTCCATCAGCGCCGCCACCTAAGAAAACTCACTAAAAATTATTATAATGCGATAAACGATAAGTGGAGATTTTTTTGCTTTCTTTTGCTCTATGATGACATATATTACGTTTACCAAAAACTACCCGTAAGTCTTTCACAACTACCCTCTATGATCAAAAACGTTTAAAAAATGGAAAAACTACCTTCAACAATGTTAACATGATTCAGAGCTTCAAATTAATCACATGACACTTGAAAATTTTGCCCTCTAGATGATTTCTCCAAAACTACCCGTCCACGTGAAGATATGCAAAGGAACATATATGCATGAAAAAAAAAGATAAAAAATAATAAGACTTAGAAGAAACTTTTAGGTGATATTTTTTTGCTATTTTTTTCTTGCCGATAATTAATAATACGTTACCCAAAAACTACCCCTAAGTCATACATACTCATCCCTCGTGATCAAAAACGTTTAAAAAGTTTTAAAAAAAAACCACTTTGAAAAATATAAAAATGATTAAGACTCAAAATTCATAAAAGGAAACTTGCAAATTTCACTCTTATTATAATATTCCAAAAACTACCCATCCACGAGAACGTATGCAACAGAACGCATATAAGTATGAAAAAAGCATTAAAAATAATCGAAATTAGAAGACTCTATTAGCTGATATTGTTTTCCCCTTTTTTGCTCTTTGATAATACATAATATGTACCCGAAAAACTACCCCTAAGTCATACATACCGACCCCTCGTGATCAGAAACTGTTTAAAAGATGGAAAAGTACCTTAAAGAATGTAGACATGGTTTAGAGCTCAAAATTAATTACATTACACTTGAAAATTTTCCCCTCATTATCGTTTCCTTAGAAAACTACCCTTCTACGTGAATGTGGGCAGCAGAACACACGTATGTGAGAAAAAGCATAACAAATAATACAACTTTGGAAACACTGTTAGTTGATATTTTTTCCTCTTTTTTTCGCTGTTCAATAATATACCATATTATACGTACTCGACAAACTACCCCTAAGTCATACATACCCTCCCCTCATCATCAAAAAATTTTTGAAAGTTGGAAAATCAACTTGAACAATCCAAAAATAATTTAGAACACCAAATTGATTACATATCACTTCAAAATTTCCCCTTCTTCATAATTTTCTCGAAAAACTACCCTTCCACGTGAACTTCTACAGCGGAAACGTTTTTGATGACGAGAAGAGAATATGTATGACTTAGGGGTAATTTTTGGATAACGTATTATATATCATGTTTACATTGTTGAAGGTAGTTTTCCCATTTTGAAAACGTTTTTGATCACAGGGGGTAGTTGTTGATACAAGCCGGGGGTGTATGGTTGTCTCGACTTGATCTAAAGTTGAGAGAATATTGGAGAGGAGATTATGGATGGCCAGGCGAGTGGAGGGCTGTCCTTGAGCGGGTGAGAGCTCGGCCGGTGGTCGTGTGGAGCTGACTGGACTTCTCCTGAGGCAGAGCTTCTCACCACGGCGGCGACGATGATGAAGAGAGCGCTGGTCTTCTCGGGCGCGGCGAGCAGTTCGTGCCCTCCTGGCCAGAGGCTGCTTTGCCGCGGCTCAGGCTTTCCGGGGCTGGATCACTTCTCGTACGGGCAAGGTCCGGTTGTTCGTCCGCAGGAAGGCGTCCAGCTGGGCCATGGACTGCGCCGGGTTTCTGCGGCTGGTCGGTGGTGGCAGCGGTAGGCAAGGGGCACCTCGGACCTTCAGCAGGTACTGCCAAGCCTGTACGCCTTCCATGGGCTGTCGCCTCTCTTCTTCATTCTTTTTTTTTGAGGGGTGAAACCCCGTCGTCATTTAGCACTGGTCAACCGCGTCTAAATTTCCCGGCAAGGTCGCTTCACAGGCGCTGGAGGCGAGCGCAGAAGCTCGTCCTCGTCTACGATGATGACGTCGTCATCATCGTTGTCGGCCGGGTGAAGGCGCTTACGGGGAGAGGGGGTACGAGATGCTGGAGCTTTGTAACGCCCGGAGTGATCCAGGCGGCCCGAAAAAGCGGCGGAAGAGGTCGAGGGCCGGAAGAATTGGACCTTCAGGGAATCGGGACGGAGAACTACCGATCGAACGATAGCCTTGGGAGTGCTGTTAGAAGCGGAGGAGGGGCGTAGGTCCTCTACGGGAGAAAATCCGGAGGCTTGAAGGGCGTTTCGGAGCGCAGCCAAGCGTCGACGAACTCGGGTGCGCTTACCGGGACGAGGATTTCTGGGGCAGCGAGCGTACCGACCCAGAATAAAAAGGTGGCGAGGCGGGGCTGCTGAGAGCGTACCGACCTCTGGAAGGAAGTAAGATTGCGGGCGGGGCTGCAAGGAGGTTACCGACCCTAGAAAAAGAGAGAGAGAGGTGTAAAGATTCCGGGCGGAGCATCGAGAAAGCTTACCGACCCTAGAGAAAGTAAAGAGTGCGGGCGGGGCTGCAAGGATCGTACCGACCCTAGAGAAGAGAGAGAGAGAGACTCACAGTGAGTTGAGAGAGGAAAGGAGAGAGAAGAAGAGAGGAATACGAGAGTAGGGTATTTTTCTCGAGAGGGAAAGGACAACAACCTGGAAGTTTGTTTGGACTCGAAAGCACTTTATTCTCAAAAAGTAGCTTACAAAAGTTAGCCGAAAGCGACCAGGGGACTGAGGTTACCCAGCTGGAAGCCCGAATAGAAGTACGTGCCTTTGCTTGTACGCACCCGCTTTCATGTCCGATGGCCGAGATGCGGGCCGGCTAGCGATTGGCGCGGTCCTCTCGGCCACTCGCTTCGCTGATGGAGGGGCGCGTCGGCTACCCGGTCCATCCCTTCTACTCGCCATGGTGAGCGTGCACCCGAACTGTCCAGCGAAAATATGGCTCGTCGGGCGAAGTCGCGCGAGCTTCGTGTGCAGCAAAATATAAAAGAGGGAATGCAAAAGTACAAAACTAGCGAAAATAAAATTACTTACAGCTAGATCACAAGCAGTAAAATAGAAGATTTAACATTTAAAAAAATGACCTAAAGTTAAAACTATTCGATATCGTCGGATAAAATGCTAAAAACTTAAAATCAAAAGGAACTCGAGATATCGCATTCTAAAATACATGAAACTTAAAATTAAAAGAAACACGAGATCGAAAGGAAATTTTAAAACACACAAGAATTACAATTAGTATTTTAATTTAATGGGGAATTTTTCTATACGTATTGGTCACGTTGGTTTGGCGACCGCTAGTCGCTTTCCCAACGAGAAGGAAGAGAGAGAGAAAAGGAGAGAGAGATGACGCGCCGTGAGTCATGCTTACAGACCTAGCGCGTGACGGGGAAACCTTCCGTCGCAGATGCGCCAGGTGTGATTTTATGACTCTCTTCCTCCTATTGACTAATGGAGAGAAAGCAAGGTCGTCTTATTACCACTCTAAAGCAATTTAACCCAGAACGTTTTCCCAGCCTGGGTTTATGTTTTGTAAACACAGACGGGGAATTATTCCAGGCAAATTGCTTTAGAGTGGTTCTCAACTATGGGGCCATAACAATTCCACCCCTTCCGGGATAGACCTTGCTTATTCTCCAGGAAAAAGAAATTGGGGGGGGTGAGAAAACACAGAGACGAGTCGCGTTTCGGCGGGCTCGATATATAATCCATTTTCGGTGCGTTTCGGCAGCCCAATCGGACGGGAACTCCTTGTTGTTGCAGGCGTGGTTCTTCACCAGCGCCATCCTCGTTGTCGTCACCAACGACTATGGTGACGTCTCCGCGGACGCTTTCGGCAACCCCTCCGCCGAAACTTTCGGCAAATCCTCCGCCGACGCTTTCGACAATTCCTCCGCCGAAGCTTTCGACTGTGTGTGGCCCGGCCTCCTGGCCGGTCAGACGGTCGTCTGCTGATTGGTCGACCGCCTCTTCCTCGGCTCCTGCTCGCGCAGGCAGCCCTCCTACGGTGACTGGTACCGGAATCAGCACATTGCCATGGACATTCTGGTAAACACCGTCCTTCAGGACCCAATAGACGTCTCCGGCGACGTGGTACTGTATTTGATACGGGCCATGCCGGCTCGAGGCCAGCTTAGCGTTGAAGCCGGCAGCTTTGTTGGACAACTGGTGGTTTGGTAAATATACCCAATCCCCTGGAGCGAAACGTGGTTGTGCCAGGGCTGCTGCGTAGCGGGCTTGGTACTTCTGTTGCTGAGCACGGGCCTCTATCTCCCTTTGCTGAAGATCCTCGGCTCATGGGGCGGCCTCGGGAACCTCGACAGTATCCCATTCGCCTGGTCCGGGAATCGTTCGATCGAAGAGCAGGTAGCTGGGGGTCGTGCGGGTGGCTGCATTGGCACGACGCCGGAGTCCGAAGAGTTAGCTGGGTAGGTGTCGATCCCAGGTACGTTGGTTCCCTTGGTACAGACGTAGGCGGAGACCCTTCTTAATCTCCTAATTACTCTTTTCCGTCGGATTTGCCCGGGGATGGTAAATGGGCGTAGTCCATAAACCGCATCCCCACCGTTGACTGGCTTCTGCCCACAGGTGTTCGGTGAACTGCGGGCCGTTATCGCGGAGGATCCGGCGTGGTTATTCATAGCGACTAAACACCTCGTTTTCCAAGAGTTGGATGATGCGAGGTGCGTGTGCGTTCCTCATTGGGAAAGCCTCTACCCAGCGTGTGAAGAGGACCATCACGACTAAGATGTAAGCGTGGCCCTGGCTGGTTCGAGGATAAGGTGCCATGATGTTCACTGCGATGGTGTCCCAAGCCTTCGTAACAGCACGCAGTCGTTGGTTGTCAGAGTGCTTTATCCGCACGGGCTTGCAACAGATGCAGAGGTGGCATCCTGTCACGTAGCAGCGGATCTCCCGGCTCATTCCAGGCCAGAAATAGAATCGTTTGACGACGCGTATGGTCTCTTCTCCGCCGGTGTGTCTTGCGAGTTCGGCGTCGTGGTACTGCCATAGGACGCGCGGTCACAGGGCCGCCGGTACCAATAACCTCCATCCGCTTCCTTCCTTGTCCTGCTTCCAAAACCCGTTGGTCGTGAGCTTGTGCTGACGGATGAAGGCATTCTCGATGGGGGTTCGGAGGTGGTTATTCTGCATCCGTTGCCAACGGCGGACTCTCTAGCTGATCTCCGCATCCTCCTGCTGAGCTTCGACGACGGCGTCAAAGAGGGAATTCATGTCCTCCGTAGGGCCGATGGCACTGATCGTGGGCATTGGCAGAGATGACTGACCTTGGTTACGAACGGGCGGCAGAAGGCGCTGAATATCGGGCTCTCCTGGCGAAACTTCGTTGGGGTGCGGGAACCGTGAGAGTGCGTCTGGCAATTCATTGTCCCAGCCAGGCACGTGCTCGATCGTGAAGGCGAACTCTCGTAGGAGGATGTATCACTGGTGCAGCTTATCCCGGGTGTCTTTCCTGGTGTCCAGCCACGTCAGCGTCTTACTGTCGGTTCCCAGTATAAACTGGGCGTCTTCCAGGTATGGCCGGTACCGCTTGATGGCCCAGATCAAGGCCAAACACTCCTGCTCGTTGCAGTGGTACCTTGACTCGGTCTCTGAGAACTTCGCGCTGGCGAACGCAATGATGTGTCGCTCCCCATCGAGGCCTTCCTGAATGAGAACTGCTCTCATTCTTTTAGCGCTTGCGTCCGTCTGTAGTACAAACGTCAGACTCGGGTTTGGTCAGCTGAGGCTCTGAGGATTCTGGAAGGCGAGTTTGGCTTGCTCGAATTTCTCCTAAAGTTCATTCGTCCATTTGAAAGGACGTTTGGTGGACAGCATGTCTGTCAGTGGTTCGAGTATCTCGGAGGAGTTGGGTATATACTTTTTTACCCAATTGCAGAGTCCGATGAAGGATAGCAAGGCTTTGCGATTGCGGTGTGCTAATGCGTTCCGAATAGCCTCGATATGAACAGACTGGGCCGTGTGTCCGCCAGTCCCGACGATGTGTCCGAGATACGGCAGTGAGGTTTTCCCGAAGCAGCACTTCTTTGGGGCCACAATGAGTCCATAGACGGCCAACCGTTCGAGAACGAGTCCAAGGTGGGTGAGATGTTCCTGCCAGTTGGTGGAGTAGATCACGATGTCGTCTCAGTAGGCGATGGCGAAACTTTCCCAATGTTCGGCGAGAACCTGCCTTATCAGATTTTGGAAGGTTCCGGGTGCGTTCTTGAGCCCGAACGGCATCACCTGGAATTGATATTGACCGCCTCCGGGGGTGGAGAAGACGGTGTATGGTCGTAATTCGAGAGCCATCGGAATCTGCCAATAACCACTTTTCAGATCCAGTGTTGAGAAGACGGTGGCGTTGCCAAGATCCTTCAGGGTCTCGTGTATACGAGGCAGGCATTGTGGTGCATCCGCGGTCTGGGTATTCAGTCGTCTGTAATCTACGCGATCCCGTCGCGCAGCATCTCGCGTACCTGCTCGTCGATGTAGTGCCGCTTTTCCTTGGAATATCGTCGTGGTGCTTCCCGGAATGGCTGCGGGTTGTGTAGGCGGACCTCGTGCTAGACGGCGGCGAGTGTCTACTTCAATCGGCCATTGTTGTGGAAGATATCGTCGTGATTTTGTATCAAGTCGAGGAATCTTGGCGCCAGGCAGGCGGGGAAATCATGGTCGACCTCGATTCGTTCGGGCGGAGCTGATCCCTCGTAGGCGCAAAGAAGAGGACCCAAAAAGATGCGCTGTCTCCCCTGTGCTCCGATGAACATGCAGTTGGCTCCATGGTCGTGCACTACCTTGTGCTGGCGCAACCAGGGCTAGACGAGTATGATGTCTGCTCGTAGATCTGGACTGGCATGGAAGATCCCTGGGTAAGGTGCGCCTTGCAGGACTGGCGTGAGGCGTATAGAACCGGAGAGTTCAACGTTGGCTCCGGTTGCGGCTGATAGGACTCATCGCGGGCCGGGCTGTAGGTCCTTGACCTGGGCCTTGCTGATGAAGTTGCTTCGGATGTAGCTTTCTGCAGCCAGGGAGTCGATTTCAGCAGTGAATTCGTGGTGCCCCAGGTGCACCCGCACTCTAGGGAGGCTGCTTGGATCGGTGTAGGTAGCACTCAAGACTGGGATGTGCCTGGAGTGCCATGGACGGAGAGAGCGCCTGCTTCCGCCGCCCGAACTTGCCCGTTTCCCGGAAACGCCTTAAGATGAGGGCAGCTGCGGACGTAGTGTTCCCCGGTGCAATGATGGCACTGCAAGCGTGGACGGGGCGCTGGCGGGGCGCTAGCGGGGCGCTGGCAGGGGCAGCTGGCTGGATGGTCGCCACAGCGGTTCTAGCAGCTGTGGGCTTCTTCGCTGTCTCGTCGGCCTCGTCGGACTCAGCTTGTAGAGCCCTCTCGACTAGGTCCTCGAAGAAGGACATTGTTGCAGCTCGCAACACTTTCCTTATACTCGGCTTGAGCGACTCCATGAGCAAACTGATTATCTGCTCTTCGCTGGCGGTCGGCAGCATGCGCAGTGCCAGCAGATATTTCCTCTGAAGAAAGACACCGATAGCCTCCTTCTCCTCTTGCTTGTTCGCATATAAAAGTGAGAGCCCACAGTACACCTCGTACCACTTCGCCGCTTTGTCTGTGAGGCATTTGGTCACCATCCGTGACCAAAGAAATGGTTCGATGGCTGCCTCTGCGAAGTACCTTTCGCACTGGCTGAGGAACGTCCTGAAGCCCCGGATGATCGATCGCCACTGGGTGGCGGTAGCTGCTGGCACTGGCAGCGCCATGTTTGTCAGTTCTAGTGGCTGAACTGGCTCTCTTCTGGCTGACGGTGGCGTTGGGACCCGCAGTATAAAAACCGGGTCTGGCTGGTTGCTGGGGCCTGCAACTAGCTCCATTTCTTCTGTTAGTTCTTGAAAAAGAACCCTCGATGAGCCTCTGGTGTTTCTGGGTAGCGACCTGCTTCTACCCCTCATATCTGAAGGGGCTGTAGGTCTGCTGGCTGCCTCGGTGTGGGCAGGTGGTGGTGAGCGTGGTCTCTTCTGAGACTCTGGTTGACTTGCGGGAGTGTTGAGCGTCACTGAGTCTTGAGGTTGAGACCGTCCTGGGTGGCCTACCTGGTGATCGGCGTTGCGGAGTCGGTGAGCGGATCATGAGGCCTGTGCCGACCACTGTCGATACACATAAGAATAAATTCTTTGAGCCCCACGTTCGGGCTGCCAATTTGATACAAGCCGGAGGTGTATGGTTGTCTCGACTTGATCTAAAGTTGAGAGAATATTGGAGAGGACATTGTGGATGGCCAGGCTAGTGGAGGCCTGTCCAGGAGCGGGTGAGAGCTCAGCCGGTAGTCCTGTGGAGCCGTCTGGACCTCTCCTGAGACAGGGCTTCTCACCACGACGGTGACGATGATGAAGAGAGCACTGGTTTTCTCGGGCAAGGTCCGGTTGTTCGTCCGCACAAAGGCGTCCAGCTGGGCCGTGGACTTCACCGGGTTTTTGCGGCTGGTCGGTGGTATCAGCGGTAGGCGAGGATAACCTCGGACCTTCAGCAGGTACTGCCAAGCCTGTACGCCATGCATGGGCTGTCGCCTCGCTTCTTTTTTTTCAGGGGTGAAACCCCGTCGTCATTTGGCACTGGTCGGCCTCGTCTAGATTTCCCGGTAAGGTCGCTTCACCGGCGCTGGAGGCGAGCGCAGAAGCTCGTCCTCGTCTACGATGATGACGTCGTCATCATCGTTGTCGGCTGGGCGAAGGCGCTTGCAGGGAGAGGGGGGAAGAGGCGCCGGAACTTCGTAACGCCCAGAGTGATCCAGGCGCCCCGAAGAAGCGGCGCAAGAGGTCGAGAGCGGAGGAGAAGTAAGGGCGTAGGTCCTCTACGGGAGGAAAGCTGGAGGCTTGGAGGGCGTCTCGGAGCGCAGCCAAGCGTCGAGGAACTCGGGTGCACTTACCGGGACGAGGTTTTCTGGGTTTGCCAGGCATACGTCTGGCGAGGAGGAGCAAGGTGGTGGAAAAGTGTAGGATAGGTGAAGAGCGGGCGAGGCTGCTGAGAGTGTACCGACCTCTGGATGGAAGAAAGATTGCGGGCGGGGCTGCAAGGAGCTTACCGACCCTAGAGAAAGTGCGGGCTGCAAGGAGCTTACCGACCCTAGAGAAAGAGAGAGAGAGAGAGACAGAGTGAATGGAGGGAGAAGGAGAGAGGAGTGCGAGAATAGGGTATTTTTCTCGAGAGAGAAAGGACAACAACCTGAAATTTTGTTTGGACTCGAAAGCACTTTATTCTCAAAAAGTAGCTTACAAAAGTTAGCCGAAAGCGACTAGGGGACTGAGGTTACCCAGCTGGAAGCCCGAATAGAAGTGCGTGCCTTTTCTTGCACGCACCCGCTTTCATGTCCCATGGCCGAGATGTGGGCCGGCTAGCGATTGGCGCGGTCCTCTCGGCCACTCGCTTCGCTGATGGAGGGGCGCGTCGGCTGCCCGGTCCATCCCTTCTACTCGCCATGGTGAGCATGCACCCGAACTTTCCAGCTATTAAAACTTTAATACGAAATGTCATAATAAAAAAATCTGTGCCTTCTAACCCCAGTTTTTAAAATAAAAATGAAATATAAAAACACACAAGAATTACAATTAGTATTTTAATTTAATGGGGAATTTTTCTATACGTATTGGTCACGTTGGGTTGGCGACCGCTAGTCGCTTTCCCAACGAGGAGGAAGAGAGAGAGAAAAGGAGAGAGAGATGACGCGCCGTGAGTCATGCTTACAGACCTAGCGCGTGACGGGGAAACCTTCCATCGCAGATGCGCCAGGTGTGATTTTATGACTCTCTTCCTCCTATTGACTAATGGAGAGAAAGCAAGGTCGTCTTATTGCCACTCTTAAGCAATTTAACCCAGAAGGTTTTCCCAGCCTGGGTTTATGTTTTGTAAACACAGACGGGGAATTATTCCAGGCAAATTGCTTCAGAGTGGTTCTCATCTATGGGGCCATAACATTGTGTAAGACTCCACTTATCGTTTATTGCATTATAATCATTTTTGTGAGTGTTCGTAGGTGGCGGCGGCGCGGAGTGGGCGTCCTGCTACCGCCGCCATCCTTTTCTCCGAAGTTGAAACAGCAAAAAAAAATTTTACAGCATAAAATTAGCAAAGAAAGCAAACAAATATGGCGTATTTTATTTTATAATTTGCCTTGGTGGCGGCGCTGAGTGGAAGGACCTTCTAATTACAAGATAATAATTTTAATACGCAAGAATGTGGTTTTTTAATTTTTGTGTCATATTTACGACGTCTTTACGACGTCGTTACGACATCGTTACGACAACTTCACGACAACATATGTCCATGTAGTTAGGGTGTCATTACGATATCGTAAATAAGTCATTTCATCTGACGATGTCTTTACGATATCGCAAAGACACCAAAACGACATGGATATAGGATGTCGTAAAGTTATCGTAAAGATGTCGTAAAGATGTCGTAAAGACGTCGCCACATTTTGTGCCTACTGGGTAGTCTTTCCATCAATTTTGTTTAGTCATATGGAGATATTATTTTAAAATATTCACAGTGTGGCCGAATATCAGGAAAAACATAAAAAACAGGCAAAAATCAGGAATTTTGAAAAAAAAAATTGCAAAAGCGAGGGAATTTATTTAAAAATCACTTTAAATAACTGTCCATAATAATCAGGACTGCCAAATAGTCACCTAAGGTCATTTCAATCTCAAATCACTTTTCGAAATGAAAATTTCCCTTTAGAACATTTTAAAATCAAAAGATCACTTTAGTCAACCATTTGGGGTATTTTATAAGCTTCCATATAATTTGTAATAGAGCTTAATCATTTAAATGGAATTGAGAGAATTTACAAATTTTTAGAATAATTCTAAATTTTCTAAGGAATTTTAAAATTATAAAGATATTTTCCAAATTTTTAGGGCTTTCCAAAAATTTTAAAACATTTGTAATATTTCAAAGCATTTAAAAGCTCCCGAGAATTTTTTTCAAAAAAAGCAAAGTTTGTGCTAGGCGTACAAAATAATTATCGTTCTCTACACTTTTTAACTAAGAATATATTTTTTGGTGAAAATATAGTTTTCGTTCTCGAAAGAATTTTTTGAATCGAAAATTTTTTAAAGTGTGAATATCGAAAATCTAAAAAATGCGCTGGTTTTTGCTAGGCGTCTGAAAGATACACATTATACACTAGTTAAAAATTATTTTACTAGTTATTTTTCTTCAAAAAAATTTTTGAATTTCAAAATTTTCTATAATTTTTAAACTCTCATTTAGAATCATAAGAAAGGTGAAATTTGTTAGGAAAAAATTTAACTTTCTAGAATTGCTCAGAGAGAATTTAATTAGAAATACTAATAAATCTTTTAAAAATTTATTTCTGATAAATGTAATCAATAATTGCCTCGCCCTGATTAAAAAGTTTAAAATAAGTTGTAAAATTCTTTATTTTTCTGCTGCTAATTCTTTAAAAGTATAGCATTTGAATTATGCCTTAAAAATTGTTCAATTTCGCATTTCAGTTAAAAAATTAATTATTTAACTAAGAATAGGTATCAATGATTTTTTCATGTCGAGGCCTGACATGGTTCTTCTTGGCTTCGAGAAGCGAACCATGTTCGTTATCGAAATTTTAGCGCAAGCTGACAAAAACATCATAGCCAAGGAGCCTGAAAAGCATCCCTGCTTGTGAACAATGTGCTAAAACAATTGTGGGAAAATTCAGAAGGCGGTCGTCCTTAGGTCGCTCCGTGTCTTCAGAGTGCACGAGAATTTTGCCAGATCGTCTTATTGATCCCGTTATAGTCTGTAACCACCTATCTCACGTTCGCGAGACGTGGTTGTGGCTGAAATTTCACTGCGATTTCGCTGGAATCGAGTGCAGTTTTTCAGATTAGCACCCGCTACCGGCGACACCCTGAGTACACGGAGCGACCTAAGGACGACCGCCTTCTGCATTTTGCCACAATTGTTTCAGCACATTGTTCACACGCAGGGATGCTTTTCAGGCTCCTTGGTTACGATGTTTTTGTCAGCTTCCGCCGAAAATTCGATAAAGAACATGGTTCGCTTCTCGAAGCCAAGAAGAACCATGTCAGGCCTCGAGGGTGCAACAGAAACAATTGTCGAGAATATAAAGTTCCAGTATATGTGGCACTTCTCACTCTTGACAACTGCCTCGATTTCCTTAGGAGCATTAAAGAGGAGCGATATTAGGTTTGATGTCGTAAGAGTGACAGAGATGGTAATAAAGCACTCTCTGTGCCGCATTGTCCCTTTGAATGTAGGTGGTTCCCGCATGAGTTGGACAACTAGATAGTATGTGAGCTATAGCCCTATAGCTATCATTGGGAATGTCTTGGCTTAAAATGTGGCGACGGTATATTAAGGTGGAAATGACACCATCTTGACTTGCCAAAATGAAACCCTCCGTGCCAGACTTCAATCCTTGTGATTTAAGGACAGCAAAAGTTAGCTCACACGACATTAACTGATCCATCACATTTTTGTGGAAGATGCCGTGCATCCTCTTTACGAGGAGGTGTTCACGAAAGTTTTTCTCTTGTGTTTTCTTAATCCGGGCTTTCAGGAGTAAGTACTCGAGATAGATAAGATTTGATGCATTTTGTTCACCCCTAATACTGAAGTTAAGTCCAAGTGTTTCAGCAGTCTCTTTCGCTACTTTGTACAGAAACACTCCTCCGCCCACTTCTTCGTGCTTCCTAACCAGTTGAAGAGGTTCTCTTCCATTTGCGACTCTATGGACTGTACCCAGAACGATCCTGTTGTGAAGACATTCGAAATTCAATATTCCGCGACCACCTTGACGGCGTTACATGTAGAGTCGCGGAACAGAAGACTTTAGATGCATCCTTCTGTTCATGTGCATATCCTTTCGTGTCCCAATATCAAGGCATCTGAACTCGTTCTTGGTCCATGTTACCACTCCAAATAAATAGAGTACTACCGGCACGGCAAGCATGTTCGTTGCAGATGCTTTGTTCCTCGCCGAGAGTTCGGAAGACCAAATCTGCCGGATGAGACATTTTTATCTGCTTCAGAGACTATGCTTTATAGATGTCACATCCTGAATGCGCCTCTGTGGCAGGCTCAGGTTGTATAAGTTTCTCCAGCGCGAAGGTGTCGTATAGCGCTTCTATCGACGAGCTTAGGGTCTTCAGTGATGCCATTAAGTTTTCCTCACTTCAAATAAACCTTGGCGCATTTTTCCAACCCAAATTCCATTCCTATTTCCTTAGTTTATTGTGCGACAACCCTTAGAGCTACATGTAGTTGCTCTTTGTGTTTAGTATAGATCTTAAGATCGTCCACGCAAAATACATGAGTGAGCTTGTACTTTCGATCTACAGGTTTTCCGCAAAAATACCCGTCGGAATAGCGAAGTGCTAGAGATAGTGGCAATAATGTGAGGCAAAAGAGGAGTGGGCTAATAGTATCTCCCTGAAAGACACCTTCCTGAAAGGTGACCTTCTTAGTTGTGACACGATTTTTCCAAGATGAGATAGTTAATCTGGTTTTCCAAAGCGGAATCAATCTCCCTATGCACCTCACGATTTGCGGATGAACCTGTAATCTTTCCAAAAGAGAGATGATAAGTCTATGAGAAGTCGAATCGAAAGCTTACCCGTAAACAATCCAGGCCATCGATAGGTCACGCTGGTAGTATGCTGCATCTTTGCAGACAAATCTATCGATGTGCCGGTTCTTCCGACATCTTGCTAAGCTTTTCTTTGAGCCGCGTTGTTCATACATTTTTTGACACACAGGTTCAATTGTTCGAACAATACTATCATTTAGGATAGCTGTGAATATCTAATACAGCGTGTTCAGACAAGTGATTGGCCTCTAATTCTTCGGGCCAACCACTCCCGAATTGGTTCTTCCGACTTTAAGTATGAGGTGAAAATACGGGCCAAATTTTGATGGGTTGATGGAAACTTCTTCCACCAGAAGGTCTTGATACCATCTGGTCCCTGGTCCCTATTAATACTTATTTCACCTGTTCGATACTGATGGGTGGGCATTCTTCATCAGGTGTTATGAGGGCACTAGACAGCTCCTTGAAGCTATTTATGTTTTCTGAGTCTTTGTCCAGCCTATGCTGCACTTCGTAGACTTCTCTCCAAATTACTTCGACGTCCTCTGGTTTGGGCGAGTGGTCGACAGTAACTGGCGGGTCTTGGAAGAGTCGAGATGGGTCAGGGAGAAATGGTTAATTTTCTCTGATCCACCTCTCTCTCCGTTCTAGACTTCTCTTAGCGTCAGATAGTATCCGTATTATCTCAATGATATGTTGCCTGATGGTCAGGAGCTTTGACTTGTTAAGTGTGTCATAACGGATCTGGAGTTCGCGCGCGAACTTTCGAACTTGGGGGTAAAATTCCAGCCAGAAGTGATGTAGTCAATCACACATTGAATGCGGGACACGTTCTGTCTTGTCCAGCCTATCTTTATGGCGAGTTGATGCATTTGTCTTTTGGTCTTATGATCAACTGTCGGTTTTGTTTTACGGTTCGCATCGGCTAAAGCTCTCGCTGCATTATACACGCAACAATTGATAGTCCAGAGGTCGGATTCTTCGGAGAAATGTCCAGGAAGCTCCTCATCCATTTCAACCAGATCTTCAGGCTTAAGAGAAATCTGGGTGTTGATGTTTCTCCGGTTCACTAAGCATCGCCTCTCCTCTATCGGATGCCTGCCTGCTGTTAGTCCCAGTGTCGCCTCTCTTTCTCTGTTGCCGGCTTGTTTTGGCTGTGGTAGAGTAGGCGTTCCGCTTACATGGCCCCTTTTTTGGGAGTTCTTCAGTATGATTTCGCAGAAGTTGATGCAAAGAGTGAGATAGCTCCTGGTGTTTCTCGCACCACAGAGCATTCAGTCGTGCTATGTAACTTCGTTCAGGGGCTATGCTCGCATCGTAGCACTTCAGCAAGCCGCTATTTAGTTGCTCCGTCCACCTAAAGTTCCCGAGATTCCGCCGATCCTTTGCATTAAATTCATTGGCTTCCCCAGCTCTAGAGTGGTCGGCATTGTTGGTCGACCCATTGTAGGGAGCCCTGCTGTCTAGGGGACCACCCCTGGACAATTGTCCGCGACTGCCTATTCATTTTTTTAACCATATTCAGCAGAAACCCTTGGTACAGGGACCCTACATCCGCAACTCGAGGACGCGATCGGTGGCTTTGTCATAGTCCCTTAGGTTTCGTTCTAGAGGAATCAAAACTGAGCCGAAATTTTAAAGATATTAAATATTAATATCCTGTTTTCTAGGATCAAGATAAGATCATTTTTAGATTTTCGATATTCAAACTTTGAAAATTTTTGGATTCAAACAATTATTTTGAGAACAAAAACTATATTTTCACCAAAAAATATGGTTTTTGGTATAGAGTGTAGAAGGTGATAATTATTTTGTACGCCGAACAGAATACATCACAAATTTCAGATATTCGAAATTTGCATTTTTTATATTTTCGTTTGCAGTGTCTCAAAAAAAGTTGTTTTGGCATAATTCAGCACAAACCTAGCAAAATTCAGCATAACTTTTATTTTTTTGAAAAATCAAAACAACGGTGCTGGCCCTTAAAATTTTTTCTGGAATTCTGGTCTTTTTATAAATTACAATGAATTTCAAAGAATTAAAAATATTTTAAGATATTTAAATAGATTCAATTTTCAAGATCTCTACAAAATTTCATGGGACTTAAAAGAAATTAAAGAAGTTGAAATATTTTAGGGCAATTTGAAAGCTTTTAAGTCCTTCAAATTTACAGAAATAAATACTTACAAATGATGCGACCTTAATTCAGAAATGAGCTTAAAATCAAGAGATAAAGATGATATCGTGACTTTTTTATTATCCGACAAATGTTTGCTGAACTAAATTCCATTTTTGAATGTAGATACGTTTCTGAATTAAAGGTCAGTTTAGAAGTTTTTCAAAAATTCCTAGAATAGTTTCAAATATTCTCATTAAGTAATTATTTAAAATAAATAGACATTTATATTTTCCTTTAAATTTAGAATCTTTTTTGCATTTGTCCAATAATTTCTTCACCTCTGCCCACAAAATGTTCTTACAAGTTTCTGCTTTGAAATGAAAACACAAGACTTATTTATACCTACAGAATTTTGGCAATTCACAATATTATTTAAATCTAAATTTTAAAAATCAAGGAATTTTTGAAAAATTAGAGCCAAATTAAACGACTTCTAATAATAGGATATATTTCCCACATTTATTTAAACGTCATTAGCGACATTGACAGAATAATAAAAAAATGCCCGTGATTTTGACTGTTGGGAAATGTCGAGTTCCTGGTTTCAATCGTTAAGGGATGATAAAACAACCCTTAAAACAATTTCAAACAAGTGAGATTTTTTTATTAAACAAATAGTACGTGGGAACATATCTCATAGAATTTTCTCAAAAAATCAAAAAATGTCATTATTTTTCCCGGAAAACGCGAATTTTTCTTTTAATCGTCAAAATTAATAATTAAAATAAAAAATTTAATTTTTGGACAAACGACAAAATTAACAAAAGAAAAATAAAGAGATAAAAGTTGTTCTTCACACAAAGAGCTACAAATTTTGCATCAATAATGTTTTTATTTAACGCGAAGGTCTGTTTTTTAATTGTGAAAATCAATTAAAAATGAAACAATTTAATTTTGGGACAAACGCCACAAGCAGAAAAAAATTAATAGAAAAAAGTTGCGCAAAAAAAGATGTTCATTAAACATTTTTTAATAGGACAAATCGTTTTTGTTTTCAGCGTAAAAACAACATTATTAAAAAAATTAATAAATTTTAAAAACAGAAAAAGATACGAACAAAACTAATTCACAAAAGTTTTTTCAATTTTTTTCAATTTTTTTTTCACTTATTATTAATATTTAGCTAAAAGTTTAATTTCCGAGCAAGAAAAAGGAAAAATTTCCTCAGTTGGGGCTGAGGAAAAGAGATGAATTCTAAAGAGATGGATTCTAAACATAAAATATAATAACAGACTTTTTAAATAAAATTATCTTACTCTTAATATATTTTTATTAAAATAGTTTATAACAAATTTGCAGATATTTTTTTGTTAAACATATTTTGTTTTTTATTTTTATTTTTCCGCTTCTTGGGTCATTTTTCAAAAAATTTAATTTTTTAATCTTATTTTTTACGATTAAAGAAAATTTTCTTCTCCTATTTACAAATTATTAGTAATTAATGTTGTTTATCCAAAAACTTAAATGTGGACAAATTAACTTTTAGCCCAAACTATTAAATCGATTACATTTTTTTATGTTAAAGCTTATGGAATTTCTAATAAAGTTGCCCAGGCATATTTAAAAAAAATGGTTTAATTTTATTTTATCTAAAAGTGAAAATTCATTTTTAAAAAATTGGAAGATGCCATTTTGTGGCAATTTATCCAATTTATGCGAAAGTACACAGAATTAGTGGTGCAGTTTGTCTTGAAAGATGTTTAACAAATGCTTAATATTGTCATTTTTCAGTAAAAGGAATTCATTTTTTTTATCCGACTTAAGATCCATTAAAATATCTCTTAGTATGATACTCGGTTATGCTAAAAATACTTTTTATTTGTTTAAATAAATCCAATGAATAAATTCATTGTTTGTAATAAACAAAAGCATAATTTGTCCATGTATTAGTAGATAAATGTTGTCTCTTTAACTCAATCAATTAAATGTGTATAACCAATGGGCCTTTACTGTGATTATTTTTAGTTAGACAACAATTCATAATTTTGAAACAAATCTTATAAACAAATTACTCTGAGCCTGTTTTTTAATGAAATGACTAAAAGGAACTACTGGCAAGATAATAGGAATTTATTTCTCTGAAGAAACGAAATTTATGTGTGAAAAATTAAAATTGAAAATTGAAAAATTGAAATACATTGAATTTGTTTATTTAATTTGTTTAAACAAATAGAAGTTATTTTTCGCTATAACCCGGTATCATATCAAGAGGTATTTTCAACATATCTAAAGTTAATTTAAAAAAATACTTTCACTGACAAATGACAATATTATTATATATTTGTTTATTAATTTCATTAAAACAAATAACACTTATTGAAACTGTAAACTGAAAAATTATTGATAAGTCCACTAAAACTTAAAATATTTGTTCGAAAATTTCTCTAAAAATTCAAAATCTGTTCGTATATTCATTTACTTTGTTAACAAATAATTAGTTTTGTTTTAAAATTAAACTTTTTGATGGCAAACTAGTTTTTCTTAAAATTAATTGTATTAACTGAGAATTTGACTAAATTGTTTGCTATTTTTTTATAATCATCAAATGTTTTTTGTTGAAAATGCATTCGTTTTGTTTAAAATGTAACTATTGGTTAAAAATGTATGCTTCTTTGGTTAAAAACTTGTTTCTCTAACTGAAAATGCTCTATTACATTTTTTGTTAAAAATTCATCTTTTTTAGTTAAAAATTGAATCAATTTATTGAAAATTGGTCTTACTCTCGATAGAAAATTAAACTTTTGGTCGAAAACTTAATTATTAGGATAAAAAGGCCAGTAAATGGTTCAATTTTAAACTAAACAAATGAGTTTTAAAACAAAAAGACTAAAGTTGACAAACAATCTACTTACATTTTTATTTAACAAAATATATTTAAAGAAAAAGTAGTTTTTAATCAAAAATGTTAATTTCGAACCAGAAAGGATTAATTTAAAAAAAATACATGAATTTTAAACCTAAAAATTATTGATAACAAATTTTTTAAATCCTTTTTAAGTGAGAAACTTTTGTCTGCTATGCGGCCTATTAAAAAGCGTTTGATAAAAAAAATTTTCTTTGTTAAGCAGCTTCTGTATATTAATTTTTCCACAGCTTTTTTTTTTGAGAACAACTTTTATCTTTTCATTCTTTTGCAGCTTTTTCCATTTCTCCAACAAGCGATTCGTTTATTTTAACAATTAATTTTGACGAACGAAAAAAAATTCGCAATTTGTGGGATGAAAATTAGGTTTTTTATTTTTTGAAAAAATGCAATTTCTGGCCCCAATAGTACAATTAAGATACCCTCCTTGATTTTGGTTTTTGAAATATGTTGGTACAACATCTGAAATAATTTCCAAAACTTTTCCAGCTTGGTTACTTTTCCCAAGTTAATTTTCAATTTATTTCTAAAAGCAGTATTACAATAAAAAAATCTGCGTATGTTTAGTTTTTGTTCAATTGCAGTCTCAATTGTTTGAATCTCGAAGGTGTGTTTCAGCAACCTTTAAAATAAATTTTCAGACCTTTTCTCATAAGATATCTTTCCAACGTACTGTTGAGAATTAATTTTCGACCCCATTAGTATAATAAGAAATCTCGATTGTTTCAAATTCATTCAAGAATTTTTCTATCATCCCTTAACGATTTAAACAAGGAATACAACATTTTTCAACAATCGAAATCACTGCAAATTTTTTTTATTATGATACTAATGTCGAAAATGACTTTGCAAGAAATGTGGAAAAAATATATTATGTTTCTAGATGTCGTCAAGATCATTTTTAAGTTTGATTTAAAATCATTGGGAAAAATTTAAGGCGCTACCTTGACTCTAATTTTTCAACATTCTCTTGATTTTTGAAATTCTGATTGAACTTTTACTGTCAATCAACAAAATTCTTCCTTTCGAACCAGGAATTTGTAACAACGTTTTGTTTGCAGAGTTTACGAAATTATTTTGAATACTTTAAAACTGCGGCTTTAAGAGGCGCGGCGTTTATAGAGGATTTATTTTTTATAAGGCTATGGATAAATAATGGCTCGCAATACAAGAAAATACCACGAAAATAAAAAGTTTTATTTTTTATTAAATATTATAATAAGAATTAAAAAAAATTTGTTTTCCCAATCGCGCTACCCAGTGGGAACAAAATTTGGCGACGTCTTTACGACGTCGTTACGGCATCTTTACGACATCTTTACGACATATTATGTCCATGTCGTTTCCGTGTCTTTGCGATATCGTAAAGACATCGTCAGGTCATACGACTTATTTACGATATCGTAAAGACATCTTAACGATATAGACATAGGATGTTCTAAAGTTGTCGCAAAGATGTCGCAACGATGTCGGTGGCGTTTGGAATTACTTATTAGTGTTTTAGAACGAGCATGGATATACTACTCTCCGATATTTACTGGGTATCTGATTGATTAAATTGGGATTAACGTTGTCTCTCAGATAGATGGCCAAACTAAAAAAGAAAGATGGTCAAAAGCTATAGAAGTGTCAGGAAAATGAATTTATCACATTTTGTCAATTTGAATGCTGTTTTCGGCAAATAATTCTTCGTTTCGTTATATTAATTCGGTGGAATTCCAGTAAACTGATGAGTAAATATAGTTATATTTTGAAATATTCAAGCATCCGTGTATGCTTCATATCCGCATTTTTGTAATTCTATAAAAGCGAGTAGTCTCTTCAAAATTAATCATGTACCTTCGAAAAAGCAAAATTTAAAAAAAAATCAGTGGTTCCTATAGCTAACATGTGGGTCGAAATGCTAATGTGTGTAGTTTTCCTAATTGCTATCGGTAAGTTTAATACTATCAACATTAAATAATCTAACAATTCACAATGTTTATAAAATTGCGACTTCTAAACTGACCCTAGATTCAGAAACTTATCTAGATTAAAAAATGGAATTTAGTTCAACAAACATTTATCGGATTTGTGAATGTGAATGACTTGAAAGCTTTTAAATTATCCTAAAATATTCTGAATTCTTTAAATTCCTTAAAATCCCTGGAAATTTTGTAGAAATCTTCAGAATTTCTAGGACTTGTTTCAATATCCTGAAAAATTGAAAATCATTGGAATTTATCAAAATACCCTTTAATCTTTTAAATCCTTTTTAATCTTCAAATACAGTAGAACCTTGCTTTTCCGAAACCGTCTTATCCGAGCTATAGTGCAAAATTAGTCCGTATTACCCAAGCCTTTTGCTTTATTCATATATTTATGAACTTCCCAGTGGGCACAAAGTTTGGCGACGTCTTTACGACATCGTTACGACATCTTTACGACAACTTTACGACATCCTATGTCCATGTCGTTAATAAGACATCGTAAATAAGTCGTATGGCCCGATCATGTCTTTACGATATCGCAAAGACACGGAAACGACATGGACATAGGATTTCGTAAAGTCGTAAAGATGTCGTAACGACGTCGTAAAGACGTTGCCAAATTTTGTGCCCACTGAGTTTCCTTCACCAACCAGAGCAGATCTTCCTAAACTTCTGGTCTGACTGGTAAATAATCTAAATACTCTCTACGTTGAGAAATGTGTCAATTGCTTTAAAATTAAATAGTGAATAATTAAATAATAATAAAATAAAATTTTACAAATTAACGATTACAATAGCATGGATAAGCGAGGTTCTCATGTCGTATGAAAATATATTAAAAAACCATTAAAATCTTCTGAAATAGAATTTAATACTTGGAAAACTTTAGTAACATCTTGAAATTGTTTAAATCTCTGCAAAATTCCTCTGATTTTTTAAGGATAACTTGAAATATTTCCAGTCCTTGGCAGTTCTGTGAAATCCGTTTAAATTTTTTGAATCAAAAATTCCTTCTAATCTTTAAAAATATCCTTACACATTTGAAATCCTTTAAGATCTTTTTTAATTATTTGAAAACTTTTAAAAGCTTTTGAAAATTTTGTTAACTTTGAAGGATACTCAAAAATATTTAAATTTCCTAAAAACCCCTTAAATCATTCAAATGTATTGAAAATCCCTCCGAATCTTTAAAGATCCTGTGGAATACGTTCAAATGATTAAAGTTTACTAAAAATGTCTTAGAATCTTGCAAAATACCATTTAATATCTTGAAATTACTAACACTATTGAAATCAATTTAAAATTGTTCGAAAGCTTTTAAAATCTCTAAAATTTTTCAAATTGTTTACAATTTTTGGAAGTCCCTTAAAATTTTGAAAAGCTTCTCATAATTTCTCATAAAATCTAAAATTATTTAAAAGCTTGTAAATTCTTTGAAATTTATTTAGATTAATGAAATCTATTAAAATATATATGGAAGCTTTGAAAGTATCCTAAGATGGTGACTAAAGTGATATTTTGCTTTTAAAAAATTTCTAAAGTGAAATATCTATTTTAAAAAGTGATTTAAAATAAAAGTAACTTAACGTGACTTTTTGGCAGACCTGATTATTATCGGCAGTCATTTAAAATGATTCTCACAGAAATTCGCTAAATTTTGCAAATATGTTTTAAAGTTCCTGATTTTTGCCTGATTTTCGTAGTGTTCCTTATATGCGGCCATCCTGTAAATATAGTTAAAAAAGATTTTCATGTGACTAAACAAAATTGATGTAAAGACTATTTTAATTCTTTTAAGTTCATGAATTTCTATTTGTTTTTGCAGACTTTAGCTCGCAAGCCTGGCAGGATAACGGGAGAAGGATTCCAACAGGATATCCTGAATATCCTCAATTTTGGCAAAATCTTATGACCAGTGAACAGGAATCTTCCAGGCACCCACGGGAAAAACCTACCCATCAGGAAGTTCAAGAAATGCGAAGGATTCAGAAGTCGAAAGCGAATAAAGCGAGAAATGCTATAAGGGCTAAAATACATAAAGAAGAGAAAGCTCAGTTGTTGAACGTTGGTGAAGATACGGTAGAGGCTGAACGATTGCCACCAGAGACTATTAGGGCTAACCAGCTTGAAAGAGCTAGACAGAAACGACTTGAAATTCCTAATAAGTTTCAAGAAGATAAGGCAATGTTAGGTTTTACGACAAGGAAGACTGAAGCTATCCAACTAGATCATCCGTTCGAGCGTAATTTTTTTGAAAATGAGAACATGGCTAAACGAACGAGAAAAGAACAAAAGGCTAAAGAAGCAGGTTCTTCAGCCATGCAGACTCTAGCTGGCCAATCTCATCATCCAGCTGGATCATCTTCTACCAGTGAACAACATCGTCCGCTGCAGGACCCAAACTTACATGATAAACCATTTTACACATGGCTCTAATGTCTATCTATCATAGTCGGGGATGTGGACATCTCAAAGTGTTGAATGGTTGGCCTTCTTTCAAAACCAAAAACAAAAACTTGTAATTGAACCTTGTCTAATTTGAAACACATATAAACTCTGTTAAAAATAAAAACATATCTAACTTATAACTGGACTTTAGTTATTTGGATTATATTATTTAAATAGTTATAATTTTCAATTCGGATCTTGTAGTTTGATACGTTCATTTTTATCATCACGAGAGTTTGCGAAAACAGGCTAATCTCTAATCAAAAGCAAACCAGTAGGCACAAAGTTTGTCGACCTCTTTACGACATCGTTACGACATCTTTTCGACAACTTTACGAGATCCTATATCCATATCGTTAAGATGTCTTTACGAGATCGTAAATAAGTCGTATGACCTCACGATGCCTTCACGATATCGCAAAGACACGGAAACGACATGGACGTAGGATGTCGTAAAGATGTCGTAAAGCTGTCGTAAGCATGTCGTTACGACATCTAACTCTTAGAGCGGACAACCTTATTTGGCGTTGACTTGTATAGTTTAACGCAAACTATGAATTCCCGAAAAATAAAAACTCATCTTACTGATGATTAGACTTTCGTTACTTGGTTTTTATTATTGTAAGATTATCGTCTTCCTCGGGTAGAGATTTCTGTTTCAGATCTAATGATTTAGGACGTTAATTTTTCTCCCCACGACAGTTCGCACAAACAGGTTTTTTGAGCTACAGGCAAGACACCGTCTTAAAAGTTTTTATTTCTGGAAAAAGGAAATCCGTAATTTCTCTTTTTCACAATTCGAAACAGCAGTACGTGCCATTGAGCACTTTAGAATCCCAGTGAATGAACATGGTGAAATTTTGAATATTCGAAAAATTGAATTCATGTTCCAGGCTTTCATCGAAACGTGCCAAACTTTTTAGGGATTGAAAAAAAGTATCTGCAAAATTAAAAAAAAATATTAATCACCTGTATTTCCAACCAACCCTTATCCTCCAAGCAGCGCCCCAAATATGACACAAAAATAAACAAACCACACTTTTACGTATTTTTACTTTTCGTTGCTTTTGTTGCTATTGTTACTTTTTGTCACGTATTGTTACTTTTTAGCCATTTCAGTCGTCTATTTCATACGACTTATTACTAATAGACATTTTAAATATTGCCTATAACTATCTAAACCATTGTTAACTGTTTAAACAAATGCAAATTATTTATTGCTCAAAAACGTCAAAGTAATCGTATTTTCTTATTCAAATGTAGTTGTTTGTCATTGTGTAAAAAAACACATTCTTCTAAAAATATTCCTAGTGGGCACAAAGTTTGGCGACGTATTTACGACATCGTCAAGACATCTTTACGACAACTTTACGACATCCTATGTCCATGTCGTTAAGATGTCTTTACGATATCGTAAATAAGTCGTATGACCTGACGATTTTTTTTACGATATCGCAAAGACACGGAAACGCCATTGACATAGGATGCCGTAAAGATGTCGTTAAGATGTCGTAAAGATGTCGTAACGACGTCGTAAATAAGTCGCCGAATTTTGTGCCCACTGGGTTATGTAGTGATTTAAACAATTATTTATTGTCCTTTTTGAATAATCTTTATTTGCTTCAGCATTTCTTTCAATAACTAAAAAATAAAATAAAATATAACACATACAATTATATTTTGAATTTTTTAAACAGATATAATTTCTTAAAATAATTACGTGTTGATATTTTTTTATAATTAAATATTACGAAATTCCTAACAAGGTTATAGAGGCATATATTTTAAAACGTTTTTTTATTTTATTTTTTTATTTAACAATGAAAATTGATTTTAAAGAAATCGAAGATGCCATTTGGTGGGAATTTATCCAATTTATCCGAACAAACACAGAATTAGGGGGCAACTTGTCTTGAATAATGTTCAGGCGCATTAGATATTTAAAAAATTGTTTACCGTTTTTATAATCAAATTAATCAACGAAAGTAAGATTTTTAGTAAAAATGATATATAGCTATTTTCGAATTGTATTTTTAAGTGGAAATCTGAAGAAATAATGATTTCAATATGAGTCTATTTTTTGAAACAAATGAAATAAACAATTTCATTCATTTGCCATTTTTCAGCAAGCAAATTTAAACTGCGAATTTTAAAGTTCAAATTTATTTAATATTATCTACCGTGACAATCATTTCCACAGCAACTGCCATCTAACATAACGCTGCTGACCCCCCCCCCCCCCCCCCCCCCCCCCCCCCCCCCCCCCCCCCCCCCCCGACCTGCCCCTCATTAATGGAAGTTTCGTTGGACT
The DNA here is from genome assembly GCF_010883055.1 of Belonocnema kinseyi. Taxonomy (NCBI): domain Eukaryota; kingdom Metazoa; phylum Arthropoda; class Insecta; order Hymenoptera; family Cynipidae; genus Belonocnema; species Belonocnema kinseyi. The sequence continues at coordinate 7,403,814 of NC_046660.1, read as the reverse complement.
GTTGTCGTAACTAAACTCTTGACCTTAGTCGCTTGGAGAGACTCTTTTTGTAAATTATTAGGTTATAATGCAATAGGGCACCACAATTGCGATGTAGAACACGATGCGGTAGAAAATTCATTTGACAAAGTCTTGGTCACTGAAAAGAGCCCCAAAAAAAATTAAAAACTGAAAAATACGACTATTTTTTAAATTTATTTTTTCTTGATTAACAAGGGCTTTATGTGCAAAGTTATTTTATAAATGAATATAATATTAAATAATTAAAAATTATTTCATAATTAATGGTATTTTCTATTTTTTAGGATCTTCTCAATATCTAATTAGGGATAATTTTTAATAATGTTTAAAAAACGAAAAGGGATGCTCACTTTGGTTTTAAATGAATCGAGTTTTTCCCTCGAATTTATCATTTCCATAAATATATATTACCATATTAGAATTTCTAAAATACGTTGGCATTCAAACAGACGTAGTTTCATTGCCTCTTTTTTAAAAAATGCACCTTCTTTAAAACTAAACTTTATATTAACCATTTTATTTCTACTTCGAAGCAAATTCAATAAAAAAAAAACGGCAGAAGCTGCAATAAGATGTTTAATAACAAAAGTTTTTTTAAAAAAGAATGTGCATCCTTTTTAACGAGACAATAAAACTAAAAGTTTCTTTTAATGCCAATAAATGCTATAAATTTTAATAATATACATTTATGGAAATGCTATACAACTTGAGGGACAAATTCAAGTCTTTTAAAACCAAAGTAAGCATCGCTTTTCGTTTTTTTTTTTTTTATTAAAAAAAAATTCCCCTATTTAAAGATTGAGAAGACCCCAAAAACAAAAATAGGAAATACTGCTAATTATGAAATAATTTTTCAAAATCATTTTTAATTTTTCAATATTATATTCAATTATAAAATCATTTTTCACATAAGCCCCTTATTAATAAAAAAACGATTTTATAATTAGTGGTGTTTTCTAGTTTTAAATTTTTTGGGCTGTTCACAATCCTTAAATCGGGGTAATTTTTTTAATTTTCGAAAAACAAAAAGCGATGCTCACTTTGGTTTTTAATGGCGAATAGTTGTTTAGGGTGCTAATTATTGAAAATTATAGAAAACACATTTTCAACTAATTTGTTCATAAATTTTTTTTTTATTGTATCATTATGGAATATCTTTATGTAAAGTAAATTTATGAAATGTCGACGATTACAACAATTTTCCTATTATTGAAGAGCACCGGGAAAATCAAATAAAAAAAATTTTTATTTCTTCCGTCATATTTATACATTTATAAAAAATTAAAAAACTATATTAAAAATAATGTTCGGCAACTTTCTTTAATGTTTTATCAGATTTTTTTTCAACCATCCAAATCGGTTTACAGGTTCAGCCGGAATCGTATTTTGAACCAAAAAATGTACTTTTTCTCAACTGTGCGACCGAAAGGCCACTCAAGACAGACAATAAAATCAAATAAATTTATTAACAGATAAAAATTAATCTTTTTGATGGAAAATTAGTCCTTCTTAAAATTAAATGTGTTAACTAAAAATCTGACCTAATTGTTTTTCAGTTTTTTTGTAAATATTTATTGGTTTCCGTTAAAAATTCAATTGTCCCATTTCAAATTTAACTATTGCTCCAGAAATGTATGCTTCTTTGGTTGAAAACTTGTTTCAATAACTGAAAATGCTCTATTATATTTTTTGTTAACAAATTTTTTTTCAAGTAAAAAATGTATCTACCTTATTTAAAATTTGTCTTATTCTCGGTAGAAAATTAACCTTTTCGGTTGAAAATTTCATTATTAGGCTAAAAAGCTCAATAAATAATTGAATTTAAAACCAAACAAATAAATTTTCAACTAAAAATATTAAATGTTTATCAAACAAATTGAAAAATCTTTCTTTTTTATTTTTAGTTTCAAAATGTGTTCAAAGAAAAATTAATTTTTAATTGAAAAGGTTAATTTCGAACCAGGAAGGATTAATTTAAAACAAAATGCATTAATTTTAAGCCTACAAATCATTAATAACAAATTTTTAGATCCTTTTTGATTGAGCAACTTTGGTTTCTTAATTTTGTCCGTAAATTGTGTCGATTTTCCAAAAAATAAATCTGTTTATTTTCAATGTTATTGTTTGCTTAACTTAACCCAGTAGGAACAAAATTTGGCGACGCCTTTACGACATCGTTACGACATCTTTACGACATCTTCACGACATCCTCATGACATCCTATGTCCATGTAGTTTCAGTGTCTTTGCGATATCGTAAAGACATCGTCAGCTCATACGACTTATTTACGATATCGTAAAGACACCTTCACGACGTGGATATAGAATATCGTAAAGTTGTCGTAAATATGTCGTAACGATGTCGTGAAGACGTCTCCAAACATTGTGCACACTGGCTTTGTGCACACTCATCCATATCTCTAGGTGATTTTTGAATCATTGAAAAAAAATTATTATTTAAACAATGATCTAGTTTTCAGTCAGTTGTAATTGCTGTTCACTGATTGTTTAAACAGATTATAAACAATATAAACAATGTCATTGTTTGAATGATATTTTTTTCAATGATTCAAAAATCACCTAGAGATATGGATGAGAGGCCTTCAACGATACCTTCAGTTTTTTCTGGGACAATTAGTTCGTTCTAGTTCGTTTTGTTTTTTGTCCCAAAATTAAATTGTTTTATCTTTGTTTTATTTTTACAATCTCTTTTTTTAGATAACAACTTTTATCTGTTTATTTTGTTTTGTTGCTTTTCTCGTTTGTAAAAAAATTTAATGTTTTATTTTAATTATTCATTTTGACGAAAAAAATTCGCATTTTGTGCAGTGAAAATGGGATTTTTCGATTTTTGAAGTAAATTCAAATACTACTTGTTATAAAATCCAAACATTTTTCAAAAATTATTGTGTCTATAGATTACAGGTAGACTGAGCAAAAGGCGCCTAGTGAAACCCAGTGGGCACAAAGTTTGGCGACGTCTTTAGGACATCGTTACGACATCTTTACGACAACTTTACGACATTCTATGTCCGTGTCGTCAAGGTGTCTTCAAGATATCGTAAATAAGTCGTATGATCTGACGATGTCTTTGCGATATCGCAAAGATACTGGAACGACATGGACATAGTATGTCGTAAAGTTATCGTAAATATGTCGTAAAGACGTCGCTAAATTTGGTGCCCACTGGGAAGTCATTTTTTTCTGACTCGGAGGTCTTATTTAATTCATGCATGATCCCAATTTTATCATTAAGAGATCCTCCGTGTTTTTCCTTTTTGGAAAATGTCGATTTTGTTACTTGCATTATTTCTTAGCGATTGAAGCAAGGAAATTAATATTTCCCAAAAATCGAAGTCAGTAGAAATTTTTAATTATGCTATTAATGTCAAAAATGACTTTCTAATGAATATGGAAAATATATCCTAACACTAGAAGTCGTTAAATTTATTTTAAGAATTTCTTAAAAATCATTGGAAAAAAATGTTAAGCGCTACCTTGACTCTACTTCTTCAAAAATTCTTTGATTTTTTATATTTTGATTGAATTCATATTGTCAATAAATAAAATGCCGTGGGTGCGTGACGAGAAAAAAAAAGATTATTTAAAGAGTCAAAAGAGTAAGGTGAAATGGACCAGGTGTCTAAATAATTCTTTTGTTTTCATTTCGAACCAGGAACTTGTAAACACGTTTTGTTAGCTGAGGTGAAGAAATTATCGAACAAATGCCGAAAAGCTTCTAAATTCAAAGAGAAATATAAATATTTATTTGTTTGGCATAATTAATTTTGCAAGAAGATTTGAAACTATTCCAAACAATTTTGAAAGATATCCGATTTTTTTGTAACTTTATGGAAAATTTTAGTCAATTTAAAAATCACTTAGCAGTTTTAGAAGTTTTAAAGAATTAAAAAATATTTTCAAACTCAGAAATATTTTAAAAAAATTGTAAAATATTTTCAAGTTTCTTTAGAAATTCAAAAAAAGCCCCAAATTTTTAAAGCTGCCTGGAATTTTTCTAATATTTTGTAAAAAGCTGTGACAGAAACTTAAAAGTTTAATTTTTTACCAGACATTATTATCAAAATGTAAAAAAAAATCTATTTTCTTAATCGGGCACGAGAGGAATAAATATGAACTTTAGTGCTTAAACGAGTATTTTTTATTCTATGAGGATTTTCATCCTCTAATTTAAGATTGATAAAATTTAATTTATTACTGATAAAATTCTACTGATTCGATTAGCGAAAAGTTAGCCATCAAAGATTAATAGAAAATTACTCGTTCGTAATTAAAATCAGATTTTCGAAATGGACGAGATGAGAAATATAAACGTTAAAGAAAATAACGCGATGGTGTCATATTCTTAAATCTAATGAAATAATGAGTATGTCATTGTGGAATTGCAAACATGACATTGCATGCCGAGAGATTATTTATTTAAAGTTGGGCAAACACACAAGAAACACTGTTTTTAAACAATTATCCAGTGACAGATAATTTTTATTAAAAGACTGATAAAAAGGATCCTTCGACGGATAATTGTAGTTTTCAATTGTTGGTAGCATTTTTATCCAGCTTGAAATAAATAATATCTCAGAGATTTACTGTGCATCTAATTACATAAATTGGCATTAACGATGTCTCTTTAATAAATGGACAAATTATAGAAATTTGGTTAAAAGCTATAGAAGTTTGAAAAAAATTTATTTATCACATTTCGTCAATTTGAATTTTGTTTTTTGCAATTCATTCTGCTTCTCATTATTTCAAGTCGGTGGAATGCCACTAGACTGATGCGGAAATATAGTGAGATTTTGAAATATTTAAGCATCGGTATATGCTTCACTTTCGCATTTTTGTTTTTCAGCACTATAAAAAAACCTATTTTCGAGAAAGAATAAAACAAACCTATATAGGGCACGGAATCTGAAACAAAAAAAATCAAATAGATCGTTTTATCAAAGTGACTAGTGCCCTCAAAATTCATCATTTACCTTCGAAAAAGCAAAGAGTTTAAAAGAGATCAGTGGTTCCTGTAGATAACATTTGGGCCAATATGCTCATATGTGTAGTTTTCCTAATCACTATCGGTAAGTTTATTACTAACAACAATAAATAATCTAACAATTAAAATCCCTTGGAATAGTGCAGAGATCTTAAAAATGTCTTGAATTTGTTTAAATATCCTAAAATATTTAAATTTCTTTAAAATTCATCAAAATTTATAAAAATACCCATAAATCTTTTAAATACTTTATAATCCCTTAATGCAGTAGATCATCGCTTGTCCGATCCAGTTTTATCCGAGTTCGCGATTATCCGAGGCTGCCAGAAAACGACCCTGAATTTAGCTATACATATAGATTTGAAAATTGGGGAATTTATTTAAACAGAAGTAATTGTCCAATCGAAAAAATAAAAACATATCTGAATTGGGCTTAGTTATACCTCTAGGTGATTTTCGAATTATGCAAAAATAATGATTTTTAAACAATTTTGTTGTTATAAACAAATGGGAACGCAATATAAACAAACGTAAAAGCTTAAAAATATTTTCAAGAACATTATTGGAAGCTTCTAATGTGTCCCCTAAGGGTTTACATTTTTCGTACACCTTCTCCATTCCTTTACACACCCTCCACACACTTACTTGGTGGTGGAAGGGGGACCTACAGTTTAAGGTGGGTTCCGAACCACCAAGAGCAATAGCCTTAAGTACTTAGAGAAAACCTTTTTCTCTAGAGGTACCGGTCCCAACGACTCTCCGGAGATGAACAACTCCCTTACTAGGCTAGTGTTCACCGCATGGGCCACCGAGACTCTTCCAGAGTGCGAGGCGGGAATCGAACCCGCAAGCCGAAGGAGTGGGTCCAAAGCCTACGCTTTAGCCCCTACGACCATCGTCCCACTCTCAAGAACATTACTGTATACTTCAATAAAATACCCCTAGGTGATTTTTGAATGAACGAAAAAAAATAATTATTTAGACAAATAGAATGTTTATAGATTTTTTTTTCGTTTCTCACGATTTAATGTACAACAATGTTAAGTAAAACCTGATAACGCAAACTAAATTAAAATAATATTATTTTGAGCTTTAAACAAACAAACAAAGTTAACGCTTCATCCATCAAACATTGTTTATATCCCCTCCACTCTCACTGAATGCCGAAAAAGCCTTTTTAAATAAATTTCTATATTCAGACATATAGCCAGAACGAACTAATTGTCCCAGAAAAAAACTGAAGGTATCGATGAAGGCCTCTCATCCATATCTCTAGGTGATTTTTGAATCATTGAAAAAAAAATATTATTTAAACAATGATCTAGTTGTCAGTTAGTTGTAATTGTTGTTCACTGATTGTTTAAACAAATTATAAATACTGTAAACAATATAATTGTTCAAATAATAATTTTTTTTCAATTATTCAAAAATCATCTAGAGATATGGATGAGAGGCCTTCAACGATATCTTCAGTTTTTTTCTGGGACAATTAGTTCGTTCTAGCTATAGTTCCCAATTTTAAAAATCATTTTCAATGGATTTTTCGAGTCAGAGTGGAGGGGGTAAAGACAATGTTTAAACTGGAATTTTTGCATTTTGCAAAATTTTTTTCTATTCTAAAATATTCCATATTAGATATCTAGTTGGCAGTCAGTTGGAATTGCTGTTCACTGATTGTTTAAACAAATTATAAATACTATAAACAATATCATTGTTTAAATAATAATTTTTTTCAATGATTCAAAAATCACCGAGAGATATGGATGAGAGGCCTTCAACGATATCTTCAGTTTTTTTCTGGGACAATTAGTTCATTCTAGCTATAGTTCCTAATTTTAAAAATCATTTTCAATGGATTTTTCGAGTCAGAGTGAAGGGGGTAAAAACAATGTTTAAATTGGAATTTTTGCATTTTGCAAAATTTTTTTCCATTCTTAAATATTTCATATTAGATATCTAGTTATCAGTCAGTTGGAATTGTTGTTTACTGATTGTTTAAACAAATTATAAGCACTATAAACAATATCATTGTTTAAATAATAATCCTTTTTTAGTGATTAAAAAATCACCTTGGGATATGGATGAGAGGCCTTCAACGATACCTTTAGTTTTTTTCTGGGACAATTAGTTCGTTCTGGTTATATGTCTGAATATAGAAATTTATTTGAAAAGACTTTTTCGGCATTCAGTGAGAGTGGAGGGGATATAAACAATGTTTAATGGATAAAGTGTTAACTTTTTTTGTTTGTTTAAAGCTCAGAATAATTTTCTTTTTATTTAGTTTGCGTTATCAGGTTTTAATTAACATTTTTGTACATAAAATCGTGATAAACGAAAAAAAAATTTATAAACATTCTATTCGTTTAAATAATAATTTTTTTTCTTGCATTCAAAAATCACTTAGGGTCATTTTATTGAAGTATGCAGTAATGTGCTTGAAAATATTTTTCAGCTTTTACGTTTTTTTTATATTGCGTTCCCATTTGTTTATAAAAATAAAATTGTTTGAAAATAATTATTTTTGCATAATTCGAAAATCACCTAGAGGTATGGCTGAGCCGAATTCAGATATGTTTTTATGTTTTTTGATTGGACAATTACTTTTGTTTAAATAAATCCCCCAATTTTCAAATCTATATGTATAGCTAAATTCAGGGTCATGAAAGAAAAAAGGTTGATCCGTCTTATACGAACTATAGTGCAAGAGTAGTCCGTATTATTCGAGCTTATGCATTATTTATTAATTTAAACTTGTGTTAACTAACCAGAGCAAATCTTTCTTAACTTCTGTTCTGATTGGTTTCTAATCTAAATATTATACTGAGACTTTATTTTTATTTAAAATTCCATCTTGAAATGTTTTGAAGCTCTGCAAAATTCCTTCGATTTTTTAAGGACACTTTAAAATATTTCCAGTCCTTGGCAGTTTAAAGTTATTTATAATTTTTTCAAACATTTATAATTATTCTAAAGATTTTTAAATCCTTTGAATTTCATTTAAAATATTGAGCTCTATTAAAATATATATGAAAGTTTCTAAAATATTCCAAATGGTGACTGCAGTGATCTTTTGATTTTGAAAGATCTCTGAAGTAAAATTTTCATTGAGAAAAATGCTTTGAAGTAAAAGTGATTTAAGGTGATTTTTTGGCAGCTCTGATTCTTATCGACTGTCAATTAAAGTGATTTTCACAAAAATTCCCAGAATTTTGCCACTTTCTTTAAAAATTCTTAGCTAGCGTATTTTTCCTGATCCTCAGCTACCCTCTAAATATGTTCAAAAAAATCTCCATATGACTAAACAAAAATTATGGACAAGCTATTTAAATGCTCCTAAATTCATGAATTTCTGTTTGATTTTACAGACTTAAGCTCTCAAGCCTCTCAGGACAACGAAAATGAAATACCACCAGGACCTTCTCAAAATCCTCAAAATTTTCAGAATATTTTGGCCGTTGGACACGAACCTACCCTTATTGAAAAGGCTAGATTGTATGAAAAACAGAAGGCTAAATTTGAGGAATTCGTCGATAAGCAGGCTGAGGCTAAAAGAATGAAATCAGAAACTGGTAAGGCTAACCGTCGGGAAAAGGCTAAACTGAAATACCGTGCAAATGCTAAAAAGTTTCAAGAAGATAAGGCAATGTTAGGTTTTACGGCAAAGAAGACTCACGCTGTCCAGCTTCGTCAAACAATCGACCTTAATAGTTCCGTGAATGAGAACGAGGCTAAACGAATCAGGAAAGAACAAAAGGCTGAAGAAGCAGGTTCTCCAACCATGCAGACTCAAGCTGGCCAATCTCATCATCCAGCTGGATCATCTTCTGCCAGTGAACAAGATCGTCCGCTGCAGAACCCAAACGTACATGATAAGCCATTTTACACATGGCTCTAATGTCTATCTATCATAGTCGGCGATGTGGAACTTCTGTATCTCGAGGTAATTTAGAAAAAAGTGTTTCTACTGAAGAAATAAACTAAAAAGACATCCCAAAGTGTTGACAGGCTGGCCTTCTTTCAAAACCAAAGACAAAAACTTGTAATTGAACCTTGTTTAATTTGAAACACATATAAACTCTGTTAAAAATAAAAACATATCTAACTTATGACTGGACTTTTGTTATTTGCATTATATTATTTAAATAGTTGTAATTTTCCATTCGGATCATATAGTTTCGTACGTTCATTTTCATCATCGCGAGAGTTTTTGAGAACAGCCTAATCTCTAATTGGAAGCAACTTATCCTCAATCAGGACAATATCATCCTCAAACTGGTACATCTGACTCTCAGAGTGGGCAACCCTATTTGTTGTCAAGTTACAAGACCTGCATTATAACCCAAATAAACATAAGTGCCAGCAATGACGAATGACAGTATATCATAGTAGTGGGCAATGTTGGTACCTCAAAGTGTTTCATTCTTGACTTTATTTAAGTTCAAACAAAATTTAGTAATGAAACCATATATGGTTTGACGCAATCAATGAATTCTCTGGAATATAAAAACTTATCTTACTGGTGATTAGACCTTAGTTATTTAGTTTATATTATTGTAAGACTATCGCCTTCCTCGGGTGGAGATTTCTGTTTTAGATCTAATGGTTTAGGACCTTAATTTTTCTCCTCGCGAGAGTTTGCAAAAACAGGTTAATCTTTAAGCGGAAGCAGTTTATCCTCAAGCTGGACAATATAATTATCAAACTGAAAGGTCTTACTCTTAGCGTGGACAAACTTACTCAGTGTCATATTGGCCAAACCTACACTATGACAACTAGGGTGGTACGAAAATCGCTTTTTGGGCTACATGGAAAGACACCGTCTCAAAAGTTTTTATTTCTGCAGAAAGGAAATCCGTAATTTCTCTTTTTTCGAAATTCGAATATCAACACGTGCCACTAGGTACTTCAAAATCCCAATGAATTAATATGGATAAATTTTGAATTTTCGAAAAATTGAACTCATGTTCTAGGCTTTCATCGAAAAGTGCCAAACTTTTTAGGGATTGAAAAGAAGTATCTACGAAATAAAACAGTACTTATAACTTTTACTTCCAACCCACTCTTATCCTCCCAGCGGCGCCTAAAATATAACTCAAAAATTAAAAAAAGAATTAAACTGATTTTCACGTATTGTTACTTTTTGTTTCTTTTATTTCTGTTGTTAATTTTTGTTACTTATTTTTACTTTTAGGATTTTTCGATTTTTTGTTTCAAAGAAATAATTACTAATAGACAATTTAAATATTGCTTATTGTGGAGACCGGCATTTGGCGATGATGTTTTATATAATTAAAAATTTGTCATAAAGACAACCGCAGGGTTTCGCCAGGAGCGGATGCTAATCTAAAAAACTGCACCCGCTCCCAGTCAATATATGTATTCTCTGTAATATTTGACCTTAATGGGAACAATAACTGATTGACAAACAACCACGGATTGTAAAAAGCAAGTGAACGTTATATTAAATACTCTAATTATTTTCATTTACCATCATTTTTAATTATGGGAGATACAGGTTTAAAACCATTTCTGTGTCAAAACTTGGACAGGGCTAAAATTCGTCGATTCTTGGACTGAGGAAACTTGAACAAATTTCTGCTGAAAATTTGACAGCAGGCATCAAAATTCTCGTTTCGGGCCACTTCTCAAGAATACAATGAAATTAATTTAAAGGATAAATTGATTGATTGACTGTTCTTGGTCAAATAAGCAGGTCCCTAGTTCGTGCTCAAGATGAGGACGTCGGAGTCATTCAGCTAACGAAGCGAAATGTCCTGATAAAAATTCTAAATGTTTTAAATGTGGATCCCAAGGTCATTTTTTGTCGTTCTGTAAAACCAGAATCGACAAAAGGAAGCCAAATCATCCCATAAACGGACATCAAAACCGAGGAAAATTAAATTTATCAGTACGTTTTCTGGAAACAGACTTAGAAGAAAATTCAGAATCGACGGAACCGAAGGGCGAAATGAGGCACTTTGACTGTTGAAAAATCGATGAAATCTGTCAACATGGAAAAACGCGAATTAGAGACGAGTTGATTGACTGCGAAGTAGGTGGAGTACCAATAACTCTTCTTATTGACTTGGGATGCAAGGTCAACATTATCATCAGTCAAGACTGGGAGAAATTATGTAATGGAAATATAGCGATATGGTATACGGATGTTAAAAGTCACGCTTATCTGAAACCTTACGATCCTTACGGACCTCTACACATTCTTCATCAATTCCAAACCACAGTGAAGATATCTAAGGAAAGAGAAGCCATAACATACTTTTCTGTAGTAAAATACAGGGACATTTCACTACTGGGGAAAGATTCTGCGCAGCTGTTAGAAGTATCCAGTGAGCACAAAATTTGGCGACGTCTTTACGACATCGTTACGACATCTTAACGACATCTTTACGACATCCTATGTCCATGTCGTTTCGGTGTTTTTGCGATATCGTAAAGACGTCGTCAGATCAAACGACTTTTTTACGATATCGTAAAGACACCCTAACGACATGGACATAGGATGTCGTAAAGATGTCGTAACGATGTCGTAAAGACGTCGTAAAGACGTCGCCAAACTTTGTGCCACTGGGTATTGAAACTTGGCATCAATGCCAATGTTATCCATATCGAAAATAAAACTCCGTTCCCAAAAATTAAAAATATCACTGTGAAATTCACGATTAATGAAAAGATCAATCGAAAAAGTAGCGGGAGCGAGCGACTGGATTTCTCCGATAGTTGTTATGTTCAAACCAGAAGGCAAAATTCGAATCTGTATTGACATGCGCAGACCTAACTAGGCGATACTGAGAGAGAACTACCCATTGTCTACTTTTGATTCACTTGTGACAAAATTGAGAAACGCGACTTACATTTCAAGGCTAGATTTAGAGTGAGCTTATCATCAACTAGAATGAAACCAAAAAAGTAATCCTATTACTACTATCATTACGCACTAGGGATTGTTTTAATATAAAAGAATTGTTTGGCGTTAATTCCGCACCTGAAATATTTTAAAGGATTTTAGAAGGAATATTATTTTCGTGAGAAAAATGTCTAAATTATTTAGATGATGTTATTGTGTTTGGCTATCGCACGGTGGCATTGATACAGATCAGCATAAAGTAACGAAAAGAGAAACTGTATTCGCATGGACTAAAAATCACCAGAATTTTTTTCATAAACTTAAATCTGCACTAGCGCAACTTTCAACGTTGTCATATTTCGACTTACGAAGACGTACGCGTCTTCGTAAAAAGTTTTTATTTCTATCTTGCGGGGTTGAAATTCGAGTTGGTCATCGACAATAAACCTCTCGAAACAATTTTTAAACTAACCTCTAAACCACCTGCAAGAATCGAACGCTGGACGCTTAGACTTCAATCTTCCAATGAACGGAAAATCATTTGACCAATACAGGGATCGACATATTTTCACAATAATTGAAAGAAGCGTGCCGATGGCTATGAGTATCTCTGAAATCGCAAACTCAAGCAAATTAAATCCTGATATAGTAAAGGCCGTCTAGAAAGTTAATCAGAATTCCTGAGAAGCAACCGACAAAAATGTATTTTATCCATTTCATTTGGAGCTTTCGACAATGGGACCATTGGTGCTAAGAGGAAACAAAATAGTGATTCCTTTAAATCTGCGATCCCAGACTCTATAACTAGCTCATGAAGGACACCCTGGTGAAACAGTAATAACAATAAAACTAAGAGCTGAGGTGTGGTGGTCGTTGATTGACAGGGAAGCCGAGAAGTTTGTCAAAAATGCAGAGATTGTCTCATGGTTATGCAGCCAAAGACATGACCGCCTATGTCAAGACATAAATTCCCTGAGGGTTCTCGGCAATATTTAGCTATTGACCTTATGGGCCCGTTACCTCAACAACAGATAGTGTTTGCAGCAATAGATTACTACTCCAGATATCAAGAGTTGATATTTTTAAAACAAAGCACTCCCAGCGTCATGATCCAACATCTTACAGAAATGTTTTCAAGATTGAAACTCCCGAAATCTATTAGAGCCGATAATGTGTCACAGTTCATCAGTCAGGAATTCAGATGATTTTGTGAAGAAAATAACATTGAGCTGGTACATACTACAAGATATTGGACGCAAGCAAATAGGGAAGTAGTGAACAGGAACAAATCCATCCTAAAACGCCTTCAAATTAGTTACGCTAACGATCGGAATTTACAAATGGTATTGCAAAAGTTTACATTGATGCATTATGCTACACCTCACGGGACCAAGGGAACGTCGCCATCAGAAATGATGTTTAATCGCAATTTAAGAGATAAAATTCCATCAAGCCTTGATATAAATGACGAGAGCACTAACGAAGAAGCTAGAGACAACGACATTCTTAATAATAAACAGAGAGGAAAGGAAAGCCCAGTGGGCACAAAATTTGGCGACGTCTTTACTAAATCGTTACGACATCTTTACGACACCTTTACGACATCCTATGTGCATGTCGTTTCGGTGTATTTGCGATATCGTAAAGACATCGTCAGGTCATACGACTTATTTACGATATCGTGAAGACATTTTAATGACATAAACATAGGATGTCGTGAAAATGTCGTAAATATGTCGTAAAGTTGTCGTAAGGATGTCACAACGATGTCGTAATATCGTCGTCAAACTTTGTGCGTTCTGGGTAGACTAAAAACTTTGAAGATACGAGGGTAGTTCAATAAGTCCTTAAAATGACCAACAGATGGCGCGCGAATCGCTCCAAATCATCTGTTTTCAGTCAGCACCACTCCCGACTAGATA
>NC_046660.1:7387250-7389899 GCF_010883055.1 Belonocnema kinseyi | reverse complement strand
TCGGAACCCACCTTAAACTGTAGGTCCCCCTTCCACCACCAAGTAAGTGTGTGGAGGGTGTGTAAAGGAATAGAGAAGGTGTAAGAAAAATGTAAACCCTTAAGGGACGCATTAGAAGCTTCCATTCCAAACTAGCTACACGAGTAATAAAAGGTACAAATATTCTAATGAGATTCTTTCCTCACACTAATTTGTATAGACAGACAACTTTACGACATCCTATGTCCATTTCGTTAGGATGTCTTTAAGATATCGTAAATAAGTCGTTTGATCTTAGGATGTCTTTACGATATCGCAAAGACACGGAAACGACATGGCCCACTGGGTCAGACCCACTGGGTTCGCCGGATGATCAGAACAGACTGACTTATTTTGGCAGAGCCTAAATAATGAGGCACGATTTACATTATGCCTAGGTATTGATCGGAGTATTTTTGGGACTTGGTGACGGGACGTCATATCTCCCCTCTTACTGTTTTCGAACATGTGAATTAAAAGGACGTTCAAAAACTTTTTTGTATTAATAATTGTTTAGATAACTACATAACCCAGCGTGCACAAAATTCGGCGACGTATTTACGATGCTGTTACGACATCTTAACGACATCTTCGCGACATCTTTACAACATCCTATGTCCATGTCGACTCCGTGTCTTGGCGATATCGTAAAGACATCGTCAGGTCATACGACTTATCTATGATATCGTAAAGACATCTTAACGACATAAACATAGGATGTCGTGAAGTTGTCGTAAAGATGTCGTAACGATGTCGTAAAGACGTCGCTAAACTTTGTGCCCACGGGGGACACTTGTTGGTTTGATGGTAGAGACATTTTATTATCTCTTAATGGATCTTCGTTCGTAGGATTCTTTGCCTGGTTACCAATTGGCAGTTGTCTAGGTAGAATTTCATAAAAACTATATTTGCTTACATCAAAATTTTTATATGTTTCAAATTTTCCAAATTTCTAACTTAACTTACTCTCAGGTTTAACAGATTCCAATTCGTATCTTATTTTTTCAAATTTCCGGGATTTCACAAATTTAGTTTCCTAATTAACATTTCATGTTTTAAGATTATCTTTAACGTTTAAAAATGAATTTTATATGTACTTAAAGCTTCATTAATGTTTTTAATTATTTTTCGTATTCTACAATTTAAATGACTCAGACTTAAAAATATTCTTACTTTTGAAATTTCTCAGGATTTCTTAAATCTTATTTTGTTTTTCACATTTCTCAGAATTTCTCATTTTTTTTTTGTTTTCGATTTAAATAATATTCAGACATAAAAATATCTTATTTTATTTTTTCGACCTCAGGATTTCTTTAATCTTATTTTAATTTTTAAATTTCTTAAGATATTTTAAATCTTATTTTATTTTTCTAATTCTTTTTTTAAATTTCTTAAGTCTTATTTTATTTTCAATTCAATTAACTCATATCTTAAAATATCTCATTTTTTATTTTATTCTTAAATTCCCAGCTTTTCTTAAAAACTTGTTGTTTTGAAATTTAATAAATTTTAATTATTTTTTTTTATTTCAGAGGATTCCTTGAATTCATTTTATTTGGAGTGTTTGGATTTCAATTCATTTTATCGGCTTAATTTTTTCTCGAGTTTCGAATGGCTATTTCAGCCTTATTTAACATATACTCAACAATTTCAGTAAATTCCTGCCATGAATTATTCGATTCAGAGTTTGTTTGATCGTTTATGTATTTATTTCTGAGTTCCTTAGATAATTTATCAAGTTGACTTCGAAGCTCAATGTTGTCGATTTTCGCATTTTCGTCCTCCAGCAGAGTGCCCAGTGGGCACAAAATTTGGCGACGTCTTCACGACATCGTTACGACATCCTATGTTTATGTCGTTTCGGTGTCTTTGCGATATCGTAACGACATCGTCGGATCATACAACTTATTTACGATATCGTAAAGACACCTTCATGAAACGGGCATAGGATGTCGTAAAGTTGTCGTAAAGATGTCGTAACAATGTCGTAAATACGTCGTTAAACTTTGTGCTCACCGGTTGATTAATTTTACTACTTAATGATGAAAATTGTTGGGACATTCTGTAATTGTTTAAAGCAGTTCACGTGATTTTATTTCTTACTATATCTGAAGAGTAAATTAATTCGTCGAATGTTTCATGAAATTTACAAGACATTTGATTGTTATTACTGAGTGTAACAAATTGCATATTTTGACTGCTATTCTTATATATTGAGAGCTAATCAATAACAGCACAACGCATTGCACGCATCTTGTTCCTGCTATAATTTCGGATATCAATATTTTCTAAATTCTGATTTCCATTCAATTTATTTAGTTCACTTACGAGGGTAGTTCAAAAAGTCCTTAGAATGAAGTATAAAAACAATTTTTTTTGGGTAAATTTTTTTTAATTTTTCAACATAATCTCCTTGGAGCTCTATACACTTGGTCAATCGCTTTTCAAGTTTTCTTAATCCTTCAGAAAAGTGCGTTTTCGAAAGTTCCTCAAAATAAGCACTTACAGAGGCAATGACGTCTTCGTATGTCTTGCCGATAGCTTTTTCATGCCTAATTTTTCATGTAGAATTGAAACAACTGCACCTATAGATATCCTTGCGGCCTCAGCTAACTCACGCACTTTTAATCT
>NC_046660.1:7366893-7387150 GCF_010883055.1 Belonocnema kinseyi | reverse complement strand
CACCGAGACTCTTCCAGAGTGCGAGGCGGGAATCGAACCCGCAAGCCGAAGGAGTGGGTCCAAAGCCTACGCTTTATCCCCCACGACCATCGTCCCACTTTACTCGTGTAGCTTCGTGTCAGTTAATTCGTCCCATTTGGCTTATGTGAGTTTGGTTTTGCGCAGTAGTCCCTTATTCCATTAAGTGAAGTCCACTAAATCCGCAAATTATCCTGACACCTTCCTTCTAAAAGAAGTTCTGTTCGTCGTAATTATCTGTTAAATGTAAACGAAGCCCTGTTTGTAGTGAATTTGTGTGAAGTGTGACCGAAATATCTGGAATATATGTGCAGTGAAAAGTAATTATAATAATTCATTGTCTCCGCCTAAAACCGTCCTGCTATATGGTCTCCATCACCACCCAGTGGGCACAAAATTTGGCGACGTTTTTACGACTATTATCATCATTATCTAGCATAAGGGCACAGTACGCATTACATTAGAAGATTTTTTGAATTCATTACTAAAGGATCTTCAGGTAGTCCGATCCTTCCACCAAAGGACCAAGGATATACTTTTGGATTTGGAGTTCGAGGCAAAACAACTTTTAGCCAAAAGTAAGTCAAAAAAACATTTCTTATGATAGCTTCTTCGTCTTTACAATAGATCTAATTTTTCATTCCCTTTTCAGTTAAAGCTGCCTGATTCCGGGGGAAATCGAAAAACTCACAACACAAGTCCTCAACGGTGTCAATTGAATTTTCACAACATCACAAAATTGTAAAGCCTATTAAATAAAAGTCACCAAATTTAATTTTATAACAAGTCGATTAAATTTATTTCACCCTCTATCTCTCTCAGTTTACCTCAACTCCCTGTTTCGGCTAAATCTGAGCAATAAATTACCCAGTGGGCACAAAATTTGGCGACGTCTTTACGATATCGTTACGACATCTTTACGACATCTTTACGGCATCCTATGTCCATGTCGTTAAAGTGTCTTTAAGATATCGTAAATAAGTCGTATGATCTGACGATGTCTTTACGATATCGCAAAGACACCGAAACGACATGGACATAGAATGTTATAAGGACGTCGTATCGATGTCGTAACGATGTCGTAGAGGCGTCGCCAAATTTTGTGCCCACTGAGTTAACATTGTCTGCTCAAGTGATCGTCGAACCAAAAAGGAGGATTTATTAGGGATAATTAGGAAAGTGCCGTAAATATAATATATATCTAGACGTAGCACTATTGCTCCAAAAACGTATGCTTCTTTGATCAAAACTTGTTTCTCCAATTGAAAATGCTCTATTATATTTTTTGTTACCAAATTTTTTTCCGTTAAAAATTTATCTACTTTATAAAAAATTTGTCTTATTCTCGGTATAAAATTAACCTTTTAGTTGAAAATTCAATCATTAGGCTAAAAATGCATTTTATACGTACAATATATTAATAACAAATTTTTAGATCCTTTTGCTGCTTTTACAAAAATTAACTTTTTTTAAATTATTTTTTACGTTCAATACAAAAACTATGCGTCCTCTCAAAATTGTTTAAAAAGCAAATTTTTGTATTGTTGTTTGCGCAACTTTTACCTGTCAATTTTTTCACAGCTTTTATTTTTGTCCCAAAATTAAATTGTTTCATTTTTTTTTTATTCTTACGATCTCTTTTTTTAGAGATAACTTTTTATTTTGTTGCTTCTGTCGTTTTTCTGAAAATTAAATGTTTTATTTTGATTAATAATTTTGACGAAAAAAAATTCGCATTTTTTGCGGTAAAAATGAGATTAAAATTTCTTAACGATTGAAGCAAGGAAATCGACATTTCCTAAGAATCGAAATCACTACAAATTGTTAATTATGCTATTAATGTCAAAAATGAAATTTGTAAAAACATTTTGTTGGCGGAGGTGAAGAAATTATCAGACAAATGCAGAAAAGCCTTTAAATTTCAAGGAAAATATAAATGTTTATTTATTTGGCATGATTAAATTTTTGAGAAAATTTAAAACTATTCCAAAAAATTTTAAAAGATATCCACATTTTTTTTAACTTCATGGACAATTTTAGTCAATGAAAGAATTACTTAGCAGTTTAAGAAGTTTTACAGAATTAAAAATATTTTTATACTTGGAAATATTTTAAAAAATTTTTAAATATTTTCAAATTTTTTCTCAAATTTAAAAAGAGCTTCACCTCTTTGAAGCTGCCTGGAATCTTTCCAATATTTTATAAAAAGCTGCGAAGAGAATTAAAAGTTTTATTTTTTTCCAGACATTATTATAGAAGAGTAAAAAATATTTTTGTCAGATCGGGCATGAAGGGAATAAATATTAACTGGAGTGCTTGAAAGATTATATTTTACTCTTTAAAGATTTTCGTTTTCTAGTTCAAAATTGGTAACATTTAATTAATCACTGATAACATTCTACTGATTTAGGCAGTGAAAAGTTAGTCACCAAAGAATAATAGAAAATTACTCGTTTGAGTAGTCTACATATTTTTTTATTCAATACTGGAAAATTAATTGCTTGTTAAAAAAAGTTATTAAAGGCTCTATATGATAGTCATTGTGGAATTGCAAACATGACATTTCATGCATAAATTTAGAAACAGCGGAGTTCTCTTTTGGATATTAAACACTTTTTTCAGTTAGATTATATTTAATTCTCGAAAGATTATTTAAAGGTGGGCAAACACGCAAGAAACACAGTTTTTAAACAGTTATCCGGTGACAGATAATTTTTGTTAAAAGACAAATAAAAAGGATCCTTCGACGGATAATTGTAGTTTTCGATTGTTTGCAGCATTTTTATCCAACTTGAGAGAAATAATATAACTGTGCATCTAATTAAATAAATTGGCATTAACGATCTCAGTGGGCACAAAGTTTGGCGACGTCTTTAGGACAACGTTACGACATCTTTACGACAACGTTGCGACATCCTATGTCCATGTCGTTAAGGTGTCTTTACGATATCATAAATAAGGCGTATAATCTGAAGATGTCTTTACGATATCGCAAAGACACTGAAACGACATGGACATTGGATGTCGTAAAGTTGTCGTAACGATGTCGTAAAGATGTCGTAAAGACGTCGTCAAATTTTGTGCCTACTGGGATGTCTCTTAAGTAGATGGCCAAATTTTAAAAAATGTGGTAAAAAGCTATAGAAGTTTCAAGAAAATTTATTCATCACATTTTGTCAACTTGAATGTTGTTTTCTGCAACTCATTCTGCGTCTCATTATTTCAAGTCGGTGAAATTCCACCAGACTTGTGCGGAAATATAGTATAATTTAAAAATATTTAAGCATCCGTATATGGTTCATATCCGCATTTTTGTTGTTCAGTACTAGAAAAAACATATTTACGTAAAAGAAAAAGATAAAAGCTATTTAGGGCACGAAATCTCCAAGAAAATCAAAAAGTTAAACATATTGTTCTATAAAAGTGACTAGTCTTCTCAAAATTGACCATTTACCTTTGAGAAAGCAAAAAGTTAAAAAAAAACAGTGGTTCCTGTAACTAACATGTGGGCCGAAATTCTCATGTGTGTAGTTTTCCTAATCGCTATCGGTAAGTTTAATACTAACAACATTAAATATTCTAACAATTCAAAATTCTTATAAAATTATATCTTTTAAATAGACCTTATATTCAGGAATGTATCTGCATTCAAAAATGGAATTTAGTTTTAAAAACATTTCTCGGATATTAAGGGCATGTTATACTTAGAAAATTATCGATTTTACCAGTTTTAGATTCCCTTGATTTTTTTTCTAGAACAATAAATATTCTGTCTTAAAAATTTTTCAATGATAGCAAACATGCTAACGGACGTCCCTGCACACTTTTTTGTCGGTTAATTAAAAAAAATTTATTTCGTTAAATTGGATTAATTTGCATGATGCTTAGAAATTAGTATCGATCTTATCAGTGTTAGATTTCACTGGATTTTTTCCTAGATTAATCAATATTTTGTCTTTAAAATCTAAGGAATTATAGTGAACATGCTAACGGGCATCCGTGCAAACTTTTTTTTTGCATTAATTCCAAAAAAATTTTATTTTGCTAAAAACGTGTGTGTATATTTCAAGGTTATGTGAGCTACAATTCTCCCGAGCGTTGTTTCCGAACTACACAATATTTTTGGCCAAAAAATTTAAACTTACTAAGAAACATATCAACTATGTCCCGGCACTAACCTTGTTTGTAGGAAATAAAAAAAAATTTATTTCATACATAATTTCTAAATTATCGGTATGACAGCTGAAAAATGACGTTAGCTCAAAATAATGCACATTCATGAAATTTTCATTTAGCACAATATAATTTTTTTTTGTAATCCCTCAAAAAAGAGCCCGGGGACGTCCGTTATAATATTTTATAGCATCTGCGAATTCAGTTTTCAAAAATTTTAATTTTTGTGGAAAAAACCCGAGTGAACTCTATCAGATTGACCACGCGACGAAGTATCACATGCCCTTCAGAAGCTCACAATATCAGCTTCATATTTTAATTTGAAGTAAATTTCTAAATTTAGGTCGTATCATTTTTAGGAATTTTTTACGGTGAAAGTGTTCAAAGCTTTCGGCTTACCCTAACATATTTCAAATTCTTCAAGTTCTTTTGAAATCCCTTGTAATTTTGTAGAGATCTTGAAAATTCCTTGGATTTGTTTAAATATCCTAAAATATTTAAAATAGTTTGAAATTTATGAAAATTATGAAAATACCATTAAATATTTTAAATACTTTGTAATCCTTTAATATGGTAGAACGTCGCTTGTCCGAGGCAGCCCAGTGGGCACAAAATTTGGCTACGTCTTTACGACATCTGTACGACATCTTTACGACAACTTTACGACATCCTGTGTCCATGTCGTTTCGGTGTCTTTGTGATATCGTAAAGATATCGTCAGATCAAACGACTTATTTAGATATCTTAAAGACACCCTAACGACATGGACATAGGATGTCGTAAAGTTGTCGTAACGATGTCTTAACGACGTCGTAAAAACGTCGCCGAACTTTGTACCCGCTGGGTCGCGATTATCCTAGGCTGAAAGAAAAATGGTTGACATGTCTTATCCGAGCTATAGCGCAAGAGTAGTCCTCATTATCATAGCCTTATGCATTATTTCTAAATTTAAACTTCTGTTATAAT
Organism: Belonocnema kinseyi; assembly: GCF_010883055.1. Lineage (NCBI taxonomy): Eukaryota > Metazoa > Arthropoda > Insecta > Hymenoptera > Cynipidae > Belonocnema > Belonocnema kinseyi. The sequence continues at coordinate 7,381,993 of NC_046660.1, read as the reverse complement.
ACACGCTGGAGTATGAAAATCTATTAAGAAATTATTGAAAACCTTTCAAATACTCTTAAATACTTCAAATTTTCATAATAAATTCCTTGTAATCTCTTAAAATATCCTTGAATATTCGCGATCCTTTAAAATATTTTTAAATTCTCTAAAAACCATTAAAACCTCTTGAAAATTTGTGGTAAATTTGAAGAATACTCTAAAATATTTTAAATTCCTTGAAACCCCTGTAAATGATTTAAATTAATTAAAAAATCCTTTGAATCTCTCAAAATCCGTGAAAGTACATTCAAATTATTGAAATCTGCTAAAAATTCCTTGGGGTCTTGAAAAATACCATATAATATTGAGCCTGTAAAATTTTTTGAAATCCCTTAAAAATTTTAGAAGGTCTTGAAAATTTCTTTGATTTGGTCAAAATATGCTAAAGCTTTTGCCATCTCTTAAAATTCCTCAACATTATTGGAAATTTTTTAAAAGTTCTTTATAATTTTTTTGAAAATTTGAAATTCTTCAGAAGATCTATAAATCCTTTAAAATTCTTCTGAATTATTGAAATCTATTAACATTTATATGGAAGTTTATAAAATACCCCAAATAGTGATCAACTGATCTTTTGATTTTGAAAAGTTTTTAAAGTGAAATTTTCATGCAGAAAAGTGATTTAAGATAAAACTGACTGAAGGTGACTCCCAGTGGGCACAAAATTTGGCGACGTCTTTACGACATCGTTAAAGCATCTTTACGACATTTTTACGACACCCTATGTCCGTGTCGTTTCGGTGTCTTTACGATATCGTAAAAGCATCGTCAGGTCATACGACTTATTTACGATATCGTGAAGACATCTTAACGACATGGACATAGGATGTCGTAAAGTTGTCGTAAAGACGTCGTAAAGACGTCGCCAAATTTTGTGCCCACTGCGCTGTTTGGTAGCTCTGATTATTGCCCTGTATAAATGTTTAAAAAAGATCTCCATTTGACTAAACAAAAATTATGGATAGACTAATTTAATGCTCCTAAATTCATGAATTACTATTTCATTTCACAGACTTAAGCTCTCAAGTCTCGCAGGATAACGGAAAGAGAATACCATCAAGGCTTGCTCAAAATCCTCAATTTTCTCAGCATATTTTGGCCGTTGAACAAGACCCTGCACTTATTGAAAAGGCTAGATTGTTTAAAGAACAAAAGGCTAAATTTAAGGAATTCGTCGATAAGCAGGCTGAGGCTAAACGAGCGAAGATAGAGAAGAATAGAGTTATCCAGAATGAAAAGACTAAACTGAAACGACGTAAAATGGCTAAAGAGTTTTATGAAGCCCGGGCTCAGTTGCAAGCATCTTCAAAGAAGGAGTCTCAAACTGTGCAAGAAAAAACAAAGGCTAAAGAAGTAGGTTCTTCGGACATGCAAACTCATCATGGCCAATCTGATCATCCGATCAACCTTCATTTTTCTAAAAATCACAACGCTCAATCGCAAGCTTCTTAAGCAATGCAGAATCAACATGGCAAATCTCATTAACCAGCCGGTTCATCTTCTCCCATTGAAGAAGAGCATCCGCTGCTGATGCCAAACCAACCATCTAACTGATTTAACAACGGAAGGAAATAATTTTTTATCTACCATTTTAAACGATGTGGATTTTCTGTATCTCGACGTAAATCGGAAAAAAGTGTTTCGAGTGAAGAAATAAATTAAAAAATATATCTCAAAGTGTTGAATCGTCGGCCTTATTTCTGTTCAAACAAAAATTTGTCATTAATCTTTGTATAATTTCAAAAAGATACGATGTCTGTTAATAAAATACGCAGATTGAGGACATAAAAAAGTACTTTATTTGGAACTTACACGTCTGGGTCTCCTTCAAAATACCCCCCCTCCACAACGCACACACTTATCCCAACGGGTTTTCCACTTGTGGAAACAGTCCTGGTACGCTGCTTTTGTGATGGCTTTTAGCTCCTTCGTCGCATTTGTCTTAATCTCCGAAATCGTCTTAAATATTCTTACTTTGAGGGGTTTTTTTTTTTAGTTTTGGGAACAAGAAAAAGTGACAAGGAGCAAGTTCAGGTGAGTATGGGGGGTGGGGAAGAACAGTAATCGAGTGTTTGGCCAAAAACTCACGAGTTCTGAGTGCTGAGTCAGGTGGAGCGTGGCACAAATTTCGCAATGACGCGGTGCATCTTCAATTTTTCGGTCAAAATTTCGTAACAAGATCTAACTGATATCCGACACTCTTCTGCAAGGTACCTAATGGTCAGAAGTCGATTTTCGCGCACCAGGGTGTTGATTTTGTCAACGTATGGGTCGTCAGTTGACGTTGAAGGACGCCCAGGACACTCATCATCGTCAATCTACTGTCGGCAAATGTTTCAGTTGCAAATTTCCCGAGTTTCACACAAAATTTCACAGAAATTCGTTGCTCTTTCAGGACGTCCATTTCACAATCCGACAAACAAACAAAAAACACTCTTTACTTAAAACAGTGTAGCTCATCAACAAATGAAGATATCTGCGACTGGAATACCGCGTTTCAAACAGCTGATCTGTACGAACTTAGAGACACCAAGCGGATTCTCCTGAAACCAACTCGAGCCGCGAAGTTCAAACAGTCCGCGTATTTTTTGAACAGACCTCGTATAAAGTCTGTTAAAAATAAAAACATATATCTCTAATGATTGGACTTTATTTATTTACATTATATTATTAAATTAGTTGTAATTTTTTATTTGAAACTTTAATTCTTTCCTTTATTTCAGAACTTTTATTCTTACTCTCAGAGTAGATAATCTTATTTGGTTTCAACTTACGAAACCAGCATTATAACGAAAATAAGCATTATTGTCAACAATGACTAATGACTCTCTATCATAGTAGGCGATGCTCGTACCTCAAAGTGTTTCATCCATAACTTTATTTATGTTCAAACAAAATTTGTAATGAATTCTTCTATAGTTTAAAGCAAAAAATAAATGCTCTGGGAAATAAAAATATATGTAACTGGTGATTGGACTTTTCGAGAACAGGCTAATTTTTAAGCGGTATCAGACGAAAATTGCGCTCAGGGAAATCACGGAATTAACAAAATGCAAGGTATTCTCAGAATTCAAGAAATTCAAGAGACTCACGAAATTTATGAAATTCGTGGAATTGAAGGAACTCACGGAATTCAAAGATTTCATGAAAATCAAGGAATTCAAAGAATTCATGGAATTCAAGGAATTCGAGAAATTTATGGCATTCATGAAATTTATGAAATTAGTCGAATTCATGGCATTAATGGAATTCAAGGCATTTATAGAATTCCAGGAAAAATAGGAATTTAGGGAATTCGTGGAATTGGAGAAATTTATGAAGTTCGTGGTATTTAAGGACTTTATGGAATTTATGGAATTCAAAGAACTTACGTAATTGATAGAATTCCCGTAATTCATCGAAATCAGGGAATTTTATGAAATCATGGAAAGTACTAGATTTGAAGAATGCACGAAATCCAAGGAATTCCCATGATTCACAAATTCACGAAATTGATGAAATTCCCAAAATGCCTAGAATTTTCGGAATTTATGTAATTCACAGAATAGATGAATTCATAGAAATTATGGAATTCATGGAATTCACGGAATTGATTAAATTCAAGTTATTCGTAGAATTGAAGGAATTTACTGAAATCACTGAATCTGCGGGATATGATAGATTCACGAAATTCATCGAATTTATGGAATTCATAAAAATTATAGTCTTAACGAAATTCGTGAATTTTACGAAATTTATGGAATTAATTGAATTCACGGAATGCATTTAATTGACCGAATTTGCGTATTGACTGTAATCACGAAATTTACGAAATTTATGCAATTTACGGAATTCATGCAATTCGCGGAATGCACGGAATTCTAGAAACGAACCGCTGAATTCATGAAATTAATGGAGTTTTATGAATTCACAGAATCCAAGGAATTTGAAAATTTTATAGAATTCACGCAATCCGCAATGAATTCATTGAATTTTGTGAATTCTATGAATTCCACGATTTTCCTGAATTCTATGAATTCCACGATTTTCCTGAATTTCATAAATTAAACCAATTTTATTATTAGCTTGAATTTCGTGAAATCCATGAATTCAGCGGATTCTATAAATTCCGTGTATTCCATGAATTCCGTTAATTCTATCATTTTCTTAAATTACATGAATTCCGTGAATTTCATTAATTCCTTGAGACCCGTGAATTCTTTGGATGGCGCAAATTCCTTGAATCCCGTCAATCTCTTGAAATCCTAAATCGCATGAATTTCATGAATTCCATGAATTCCATATATTCTGCAAATTTCTTGAATGCTGTAAATTCCGTGAATTCTTTGAATTCCATGAAATCTACGAATTTGGTAAATTCTGGAAATTCCATGAATTCTTTGAATCTCGTAAATTTCTTACATTTCGAGCATTCCTTGAATTTCTCGACTTCCGTGCCTTCCGTGATTTCCATAAGTTCAATGAATACCGCCAATTACATGAAATCCGTCAATTCCGGCATTATATAAATGCATTGAATTCCTTGGATTCTGTAATTTATGTGCATTCCACGAATTCCTGAAATTTGATGCATTTCTTGAATTCCATAAATAAGCGCGTTATATGTGCTATATATTAACAAAATTTTTGGCTCTGTAAGAAGATTTCGTTTTTTTTGCCAAGAACAAGTGCTATAAAAATGATTTACATTTTTCCCTAATTTTTTCGCTTCAACCGGTGTCGACCCAGCAGGCACAAAATTTGGCGACGTTTTTACGACATCGTTACAACATCTTGACGACATCTATACGACATCCTATGTCAATGTCGTTTCGATGTCTTTGCGTTATCGTAAAGACATCGTCAGATCATACGACTTATTTACGATATCGTAAAGACACCTTAACGACATGGACAGAGGATGTCGTAAAGTTGTCGTAAAGATGTTGTAACGATGTCGTAAAGACGGCGCCAAACTTTGTGTCCACTGGGGTGATATCCAGCCGCAAGTTAGATACAGAAGTATTACTGGCTGCTGGGCTTTTATTATATAATTACAACACTACTGAGATTTTAATAGGTATGCTTTATGTTTTTGGGGTCGCTGAACACAAATCCATTCGCAGAATTGAGCCAGCACGTCCAGATTTGCAGTAAAATCAAAAAAGTGTTCAAAACCTGGAACTTCTGCATAAATTTCATCCCCAAACCTACATAACCCAAATTAACAAGCTCCGTACCCACAAGGTCAATATCAACGAACCCACAAACTCCAAACCCACAAGCTCCATATCCACGAACGTAAAAATCCGAAACCAACAATCGCAAAGCCACAAACCCCAAACTAAAAACCTCCAAACCCACCAACCCCAAATTATACCAATTTCTCAATTGGTATTATAAGATGTGAGATATTTGGGTTTATGGAACTGAGGTTGGAGGGTTTGAGGTTTGTAGGTTTGTGTACATAGAGTTTGTGGGTTTGGGGATTGTGGTTTTGGGATTTGTAGGTTTTGTGTATATCAAGCTTGTGCGTTTGGGGTTTGTCGGTTTGAGTTTTGTACGCTTGTGAATATAGAGCTTGTGCATTTTGGGTTTGTGGGTTTGTGAGGTTGGGGTTCGTGGTTTTCGGGTTTGTAGGTTTGTGGACATTCAGCTTGTGTATTAGAAGTTTGTGGGTTTGCAGCTTGTGGTTTTGGAGCTTGTTGGTTTGGGGTTTGTGGGTTTGTTAATTTGGAGGTTGTGGGTTTGGGAGTTCCTTATTTAGGGTTAACGAGCCTTTACTGTGATACTTTGATGTTAGACAAAAATTCATAATTTTTAAACAAATCTAATAACCAAATTGCTATGAGCCTGCTTTTTAATCAAAACATCATGTTGTTATTTATGAAATCGATTAAAATTTTTAAGCAAAGTCTCTCTGTTATGATACACAATTTTATTTGGTGAAACATGAACGAACTGAGAGTTTTTTATAACATGGTTCATTTCTTTGACTGCTTTTTATGAATAATTGTTTAATAATAAGAAGAAGTGACTATAGAGAGCTTCTAACAAGATATTAGGAATTTTTTATCTGCAGAAACTAAATATATTTGTTGAAAAATGCCTAAACTATGAATTTGTTTACTTAATTTCTTTAAACAAATAGAAATTATTTTTTTATAACGTAGTATCAAATTAAGAGGTATTTTTCACATATCTGAACTTGATTTTCAAAAAACGAATTACTTTGACTGACAAGTGACAACATTATGCATTTGTTTCTTAATTATTTATTGAAACATTTAGGATTATTTGATCAATGTTATGATGTGTTTAAACCAATTTGATAAACAAACGCATTATTCGATCATCTGTGGATGGAAAAATTCGTTTTTTTATGTATGTCTTTTCATTTGGGATGTTCATGATAATTTCAGTAAAATGCATAATTAGTTTATACATTCTATGATTTTTTCAACAAATTTAATAAATATATGTATTATTTGGATATTTGACAACAAAAAGAGTTGTCGAAAATGTTGGAAAAGTCGAAAAATTCCTGATAAATGCATTTGTTTAATAAATTTACATATAATATTAACAATAATCATTTCACGAAGAAATTTATTCATCATTATATTGTTTTTATCCAAAGTACTGGCAATTAAACTTTAAAAAACGTAAACTTATGGAAAATCGTAAAAACATTCTTTAAACAAATAATTTTTTGATAAAAAAGTTACTTGTTTATTATATAATATTGGAGCATTTTGAACTAACGTTACTCTAAAAGAACTTAGGGGTTTTCAAAATAGAAAAAAGTCAATTTTTTTCGTCATATTTATTTATTTATAAGAAATTGAAAACCTAATTTAAAATATAAAAAATATGATTAGCGACAATTACCAAGGTCCTTGGTTCGTTCTGTGTCGTCAGGATGCACGAGACTTTTGCCCCATTGTCGTATTGATTTCTTTACAGACTGTAACCACCTATCTCACGTTCGTGAGAGCCCAGTGGGCACAAACTTTGGCGACGTCTTTACGACATCGTTACGACATCTTTACGACATCAAACGACTTATTTGCGATATCGTAGACACCCTAACGACATGGACACAGGATGCCGTACACTTGTCGTAACGATGTCGTAACGACGTCGTGAACACGTCGCCAAATTTTGTGCCTACTGGGACGTGGTTGTGGATGAAATTTTACCGCGATTTCACTCACATCGGGTGCAGTTTACCAAAGAAGCAAAAAAAAATCTATAAGCGAGATATTAATTGCCCTTTCTGTTAATAAAACGAAATAAATCTATTTAAAAATTTCTAATTTATACATTCCGTACTAAAATTTGTTTATAGAATTAAAAAATCGTCTCTTTTTCTATAAGTCATATCGAATTTGTTTTTCCTTAGATTTCGAACTAAAAATACAATTCTGTATATTTTCGTATAAATTGGATGAATTCCCATACAATGGCATCTTCGAATTTTTTAAAATGAATTTTTCTTGTTAAATGAAAAAATTAAACAACTTCTTTAAAAATATGCCTCGATAAATCTGTTAGAAATTCCATAAGCTTAAGCAATTTACGACATCTTCTTCATACAAATAATTACTAATGGACAATTTGAAATTTTATAATGACTTTTTGAACAATTTCAAGTTATCTGAACAAATTTAATTTCTTAAATCATTATTATTTATTCCCAAAAAATGTAAAGAATAATCGCATTTTCTGATTGAAATTAAATATTTTGTGATTGTTTGGAGTAGTAAATTTTTCCAAAAATATTATGCAATTTTTAAAAAATTTTTAACATTTCTAATAATGGATCCAACGATGTCTACTTTTTTATATTGGTATCCTAAGCTACTTTTTGTTGAATAATTACATAATGTTGATACATTTCTTCAAATGTCAATTTTTTTGAATTTTTAGAAAGTTCAACTTTTAGAAATTTTAAAAATAGACCATAAATAATTGTTTAAAGTAACATGATGTTTTTAGAAGAATATACTACTCCATACTATGTCAATTAATTACATATCACACATAAAAAAGATTATTTTGATATTTCTCAGGAATAAACAATATACATTTGTTTAAAACATTAAAAATAGTTTAAAAAGTCATAAGAAATATTCAAATTTTCCATTAGTAATTATTTCTAAGCAAAAGATGACGTAAATTGCTAAGAAGTAACAATAATACGTAAGGATGTGGTTTTTTGTGTCACATTTGGGGTTTCGCGGGGTATTGTTTTATTGCATAGATACGAGCACCTTTCTTGATACCCTAAAAAGTATAGCACGTTTCAATGAAACCCTGGAGCATGAGTTCAATTTTTGAAAATTTCCCCATGTTAATTCAATGAGATCTTAAAGTGCCTGGTGTAACTGCTAATATTCGAATTTTGAAAAAAGACAAATTTCGGATTTTCTCTAGCCGGAAAGAAAAACCTTTGAGAGGGTGTCTTTCCTTGTAGCTCGAAAAGTGATTTTCAGACTTAGACCACCTTACTGGTTATATTATAGGTTTGGCCAAGACGACACCAAATAAGGTTGTCCACTCTAAAGGTGAGATGTTCCACCCAGTGGGCACAAAATTTGGTGACGTCTTTACGACATCGTTACGACATCTTAACGACAACTTTACGACATCCTATGTCCATGTCGTTTCGGTGTCTTTACGATAGCGTAAAGACATCGTCATATCATACGACTTATTTACGATATCGTAAAGACACCTTAACGACATGGACATACGATATCGTAAAGTTGTCGTAAGGATGTCGTAACGATGTCGTAAAGACGTCGCCAAACTTTGTGCCCACTGGGCAGTTTCAGGGGTATTATTGTCCAGCTTGAAGATAAGTTTATTCTGTTTAAAGATTAGACTTTTCTCGCAAACTCTCGTGATGATAAAAATAAACGTATTAAATCATACGATCCGAATGGAAAATTACAACTATTTAAATAATATAATCCAAATAATAAAAACCAGTCATAAATTTCATATGTTTTTATTTTTAACAGAGCTTATAAGTGTTTCAAATTGTACAGGGTTCAATTACAAGTTTTTGTTTAAACAGAAAGAAGACCAACGATTCAACACTTTGAGATATCTCTTTAAGTTTATTCCTTCACAAGATAAACTTTCTTCTGAATTGCATCGAGATACAGAAGTTTCACATCGCCAACTATGATAGATAGATATTAGAACCATGTGTAAAATGGTTTATCATGTACGTTTAGGTCCTGCAGCCGACGATTTTGTTCACTGGCAGAAGATGACCCAGCTGAATGATGAGATTGGCCAGCTTGAGTCTGCATGTCCGAAGAACCTATTTCTTTAGCCTTTTGTTGTTTTTTCGTTCGTTTAGCCTCGTTCTCATTTTCTGAAATATTACGCTCGAACGGATGATGAAGTTGGACAGCTTGAGTCTGCTTTGCCGTAAAACCTAACATTGCGTTTTGTTCTTGAAAATTTTGAGCAATTTCAAGTTGTTGCAGTTTAGCCTTTTTCTGTCCGTTAGCCTTAATCTCTGCTTTCAATCGCTTAGCCTCGGCCTTCTCTTTGATATCATTAATCAATTTAGCCTTCTCTTCTGCATGCAGTTTAGCACTTTCAATATTTCTCACATTCGTTTCAATCTTCTGAGCCCTTCGCATATCTCTAAATTCCTTACGAGAAAGTATTTCTTGTGGGTTCCTGGAAGATTCGTGCCCACTGTTCATATAATTCTGCAATAATTGAGCGTATTCAGGATGTCCTGGTGAAATCACGTTTCCGTTATCCTGCCCGGCTTGAGAGCTTAAATCTGTAAAAGAATAGAAATTCTTCAATTCAGAAGCCAAACAGTCACTTTGAGTCACTTTTATCTGGAAACACTTTTTCAAATAAAAATTTCACTTTCGAAACTTTTTAAAATCAAATAATCACTTTAGTCGCCATTTGGGATATTTTACAAGCTTCTATATAAATTTGAATAGATTTTAATCATTTAAATGTATTTTAGAGGATTTATCAATTTTTAGAATAATTATAAATTTTTTGAGGAATTATAAAGATATTTTCAACATTTTTAGGGACTTCAAAAAATTGTAAAATTCCTAAAATATTTTAGGACATCTGAAAGCTTCCGAGACATTTTTATTTAAATTCAATAGTTTTAGGAATTTCTAAATATAATATGGTATTTTGCAAGACCTCAAGGCATTTTTAGCATATTTTAATCATTTGAATAATTCAAAGGATTTGAAAAGATTTCAACGAAGTTTTGATTCACATAATTTAAAGGGATCTCACACAACTGCCTAGGACTATAAAAATATTTTAAGGTATCCTTAATTCGCTTAAAATAATTTTTTAATAGATTTTCATAATACAGTAGGACGTCGCTCATCCGAGCTATTGTGGACCGGCTCCAACTGGAACAATCGGCAAATTCGGATAAAACGGTATTTTAACCTAGAGAGTATTTAGATTAGTAACCAATCAGCGCAGAGGTTTAGGAAGATTTGTTGTAGTTGGTTAAGGCAAGTTTATATGTATGAATAATGTATAAGGCTCGGATAATACGGACCAGTTTTGCGCTATAGCTCGGATAACATGAGTCAACTATTTTTATTTCAACCTCGGATAATCGCGAACTCGGATGAAATTGGCTCGGACAAGCGAAGTTCTACTATATTAATGGATTATAAAGTATATAAAATAAATATGTAAAATCCTTTGTAATCCCTTGATATAGTAGAACTTCGCTTATCCGAGCCCGTTTTATCCGAGTTCGCGATTATCCGAGGTTGAAATAAAGATAGTTGACTCATCTTATCCGAGCTATAGCGCAAAAGCAGTCCATATTGATAAAAATTTATGAAAACACCATTAAATGATGGGATTTCCATTAATTTTCATCGATTTCAAACTATATTGCATATTTTAGGATATTTAAACAAATTCGAGGAATTTTCAAAATCTCTGCACAATTTCTCGGGATTTTAAAAGACTTTAAAGAATTTGAAATATTTTAGGGTAATTCGAAAGCTTTCAATGCATTCAGTTTCAGAGGAAAAAAATAATTAAAAAATGATACGACCTGAATCTAGAAATATACTTAAAATTAAGAGAAAGATGATATTGTGACCTTCTTAATAACCGATAAATTTTTTTAAAACTAAATTCCATTTTGAATATAAATACATTTTAGAATTTAAGGTTAACTTACAAGTCGCAATTTCATTCAGATTTTAAATTATTAGATTATTTAATTTTGATAGTATTGAACTTACCGACAGCGGCTAAGAAAACTACACACATGAGCATTTCGGCCCACATGTTAGCTACAGGAACCACTGATTTTTTTAAAGTTTTTGCTTTTTTAAATATAACTGTTAAATTTTGAGGAGATTACTTGCTTTAATAGAGAGGTCTGTTTAATTTTGTTAATCGTGTTTGAGAATGTGTCCCCTATATAGCTTTGTTCTTTTCTGTTTTGAAAACACGTTTTTATAGTCCTGAACGACACCAATGCGGATATGAAGCATATACGGATGCTCAAATATTTCAAAATTTCAATATATTTCCGCATCAGACTAGTGGCATTCCACTGAATTGACACAACGAGACGAAGAATGATTTGCAGAAAAAAACATTCAAATTGAAAAAATGTGATAAATAAATTTTCTTCGGATAATTAAAAAAAATTGTTTGTTGCTTTTTTGTTCAATTTCAAATAAGTAATGTCATGGGAGTTACTGTGATATAACTCAAAAAAGCGTTTAAAATAAAAAAAAGAACTATGTTGTTTCTTAATTTGGGCATGTACCCAGTGGGCACAAAATTTGGCGACGTCTTTACGACATCGTTACGACAGCTTTACGACAACTTTACGACATCCTATGTCCATGTCGTTTCGGTGTCTTTGCCTTTTCGTAAAGTCATCGTCAGATCCTACGACTTATTTAGGATATCGTAAAGACACCTTAACGACATGGACATAGGATGTCGCAACGTTGTCGTAAAGATGTCGTAACGTTGTCGTAAAGACGTCGCCAAATGTTGTGCCCACTGGGTAATCTCAGTTTTATGATTCCACAATAACATACTTATTATTTCAATAGAATTTCATTAGGAATTAATTATATGTTACCAATTTTGCATTAAAAAACAAAAATTTTTGAAAAATAGAAACACTCTCGTAAGCCTTCAAGTTGATATTTATTTTTTTCATGCCCGGTCAAGAACATAGACAATGTCTGGTAAAAAATAAAAAATTTTATTTTTATGCTATTTTCTTTTACAACAAGCCCTTGTTTATTCATAGTCATATAAATAATATATATTTTCTACATCGCTGCTCCTCTACAAGCCACAGTTTTCAAGTATTCAAAAAATGTGCCGTTGCAGAGATAATCTCCCAGTGGGCACAAAATTTGGCGACGTCTTTATGACATCATTACGACATCTTTACGACAACTTCACCACATTCTATGTCCATGACGTTTTGGTGTCTTTGCGATATCGTAAAGACAACATCAGATGAAACGAATTATTTACGATATCCTAAAGACACCCTAACGACATTTACATAGGATGTCGTAAAGTTGTCGTAACGATGTCTTAAAGACGCCGTAAAGACGTCGTCAAACTATGTGCCCACTTGGCTGTATTTAAAAAAATATTTGAGTAACGATCTATTATACTAAAACTTATGAATTTTTATTAGGCTTAAAAAGCACATATGAAGCTCAGTTGATTCATGATAAGAAAAATAAAAAATTTTAATAACTATTTTACGTTAAAAATTTCTTAACACAAAGGTGTCTGACTGTCAATATGTCTGTAGTCTGTAGTTACCAAAACTTTCGAAAAACTTTTCAGATATTATAATAATTATTAGAATTTTCTTCAAAAATCGAAAAATCCTATTTTCATCCCATAAAACGGGAATTTTTCTTTTATTTGTTGAAATTAATAATTAAAATAAAACATTTAATTTTTAGGCACACAAAAAACAAAAGAAAAAGATCCAAGTTGTTGTGCAAAAAAAGGGTTACAAATTTTGTATCAATAATTTTTTGATTTGACGCGCAGGTTTGTTTTTAATCGTGAAAATAAATCAAACATAAAACAATTTATTTTCGAGACAAACGACAAAAGTTGAAAAAAATTAATGCACATAAGTTGCGCAACCAGACAATTTTTTTTTTAATAATCATTTTTTACTAGGACGCATAGTTTTTGTTTTGAACGTAAAAACAACATTATCAATACAAAATTTAATTTTAGGAAAAGCAGACACAAGTTTACAACAAATAAATAAATTGACAAAAGTTGCTTACTCAAAAAGGATCTAAAAATGTATTATTATTAATTTGTAAGTTTGAAATTTATTTCTTTTGTTTACAATTAATCTTTTTCGTTTTGAAATTAACCTTTTTGATGGAAAATTAGTTTTTCTTTAATTACATTTTGTTAGCTAAAAATTTTAATAAATTAATTGACAATTTTTTTGAAAACATTAACTCTTTTTGTTTCAAAACTCATTTGTTTGTATTAAAATTTAACTATTTATGTGCATTTTTATCCTAGTAATTAAATTTTCAAACAAAAAGATTAATTTTCTAACGAAAATAAGACAAATTTTCAATAAAGTAGATACATTTTTAACTAAAAAATATGAATTTTTAACAAAAAATATAATAGAGCATTTTCGGTTAGAGAAACAAGCCAGTTAGTACAATTAATTTAAAGAAAAACTAATTTTCCATCAAAAACATTAATTTTAAACCAAGAATAATTTACTGTGAACAAAGTATGTAATTATACAACTAAATTTTTGAATTTTTAAAGAAATTTTGCACTAAATATTTTAATTTGTAATGGACTTTTCATAAATTTCAAACCGAAATTTAATTTTCTGATAAAAAAAAAGAACAAATTTCCTTAACTAGGGCTGAAATATTTCCTTAAATTTAAAGTCAATATACATTAAATTTCAAGTGGAATAGTGGAATTGTCAGCCAAAACAGACGAAATTTTAAATAAAAGAGATCAGTTTTCTAAGTAAAATGTCGAATGATTTCAAAAACGTTTAATTTTTAATATATTTTTATACCAAGGGTTTATAACAAATTTGTAGATATTTTTTAGTTAAACAGCTTTTATTTTTTTTTATTCTTTTTTCCGTTTCTTGTCTTGTTTTTCAAAAAATTTTATTATTTCAACTTTTCTTTAAATTAAGACTTATGAAATTTCTAACAAAGTTATCGAGAAATATATATTTTTTTAAGTTGTTCAATTTTTTTTACCTTATGACTTATAGAAAAATAGAAACCATTTGTTAATTATTTTTAAAAATTTAGAAACAAAAGCATAAATTCGTAATTTTAAATATATTTGTTTTGTTCATTCAAAAGAAATGACAATTTCTTTGTGCGATTTTTTTATTTTAAACAATACGTGTTATTCGTTTAAACAAAATTAATTACCAAATGCAGAATATTCTCATTTTTCAGTAAAAGGAATTAGTTGTTTTAAATCAACTTCAGATATGTTAAAAATATCTATTAATATAATGCTTGGTTATACAAAAAACAATTTTTATTTGTTTAAACAAATCAAATAAACAAATTCATTGTTTTTACATTTTTTAAGATATAGATTTCATTTTTTCTCACAGAAATAAATTTCTAATGTCTTGCTAGTTGCTATTTATAGTTGTTTTTTATTAATACTAAACAAGTAGTATTTGTTGTCAAAAAATATAATTAACAAAAGTATATTTTGTCCATGCATTAGTAGATAAATGGTATTTAATGAAAACACCTTGTTTTTTTAATGAAATTGACTACAATTTTTAATAAACACCTCTGTTATCATGCACAATTTTGTTTGGAGAAGCATGAAGGAACTGAGAATTTTTTCATACATTATTCATAATTTTTACTGATTTTTTAAAATCATTTTTTATTAATAAAAAATAACTATAGAGAGCATTTAGCAAGACATTAGGAATTTATTTGTTTATTTAATTTGTTCAAAGAAATAGACATTATTTTTTGCATAACTCAGTATCATATTAAGA
>NC_046660.1:7356568-7366793 GCF_010883055.1 Belonocnema kinseyi | reverse complement strand
ACGTAGATACAGAAAAAAATTCCTTTTACTGAAAAATGACAGCATTAGGCATTCGTTAATTAATTTTGTTTGAACACCCAGTAAGCACAAAGTTTAACGACGTCTTTACGACATATTTACGACAACTTTACGACATCCTATGACCATGTCGTTAAGATGTCTTTACGATATCGCAAAGCCACGGTAACGACATGGACATAGGATGTCGTAAAGATGTCGTAAAGATGTCGTCAAGATGTAACGACGTCGTAAAGACGTCGCCAAATTTTGTGCCTACTGGGAATCTAACAGTCATTATCTGAAATCCAAGAATTGCACAAGAAACCTATAAGCGAGATACTAATTGTCCTTTCTGTTAATAAAAGAAAATAAATCTATTTAAAAATAGCGAATTTTTGCATTTCTTACTAAAATTTGTTTGAAGAATTGAAAAACGGTCTCTATCTTTTATACGTCATACCATAATTGTTTTTCATTTAGATTTCCAATTAAATACAGAATTGTCGAGTATATATATGTAATATTTAATAACAATATAACTTTCATTCATTTAATTGTTTATAAAAATTGTGAAAAAATGTCGAGTATCTGATACTGCCGAAAATCTTTCAAGACAAATTTCCACATTGAATTTTTTTAAAATGAAATTTCATTGTTAAATAAAAAAAAATTAAACAATTTTTTTTGTTAGAAATTTCATAAGCTTGGATTTCTAAAAAAAATTGAATAGATCTAATAGTTTGGGCTAAAAGTTAATTTTCCAACGATCTTGTTTTTCTAACTGAAAATGCTGTATTATATTTTTTTAAAGAATGGTTTTTTTTATAGTTAACAATTTATCTACTTTATTGAAATTTTGTCTTATTCTCGGTACAAAATTAACCTTTTTGCTTGAAAATTCAGATATTAGGCTAAAAAGCCCTCTAAATAGTTAAAATGTAAAACAAACAAATGGATCTTTAACCAAAAGAATTAAATTTCTTTTAAAAAAATGAACCAACAATATATTCAAATTTTTAGTTAACGACATTTATTTAAAGAATTACTAATTTTGAACCAAAAAGATTAATTTCAAACCAAAAAGGAATAACTGGAAAAAAAAACATAAATTTCAAACCTACAAATTATTAGTAACCAATTGTTAGATTCTTTTTGAGTAAGTAATTTTTGTCTTTTAATTTTTTTTAACTTGTTCCGTTTTTTTAAAATCTTAATTATTTTATCTGTTGCGCAACTATTGTCTATTAATTTTTTCACAGCTTGTGTCGTTTGTCCCAAAATTAACTTGGTCCATTTTTGTTTTATTTTTTACGCTTTAAACAAAACCTACGCGTCAAATAAAAACATTATTTATACAAAATTTCTAGCTCTTTTTTGAAGAACCACTTTTATCTTTTTATCCTTTTGTAGCTTTTTTCGTTTATCCAAAAATTAAACAGTTTATTTTAATTATTAATTTTGAAGAAAAATTAACAATTCGCGTTTTGCAAGGTGAAAATTGGATTTTTTTTAAGTTCAATTAATTCTTATAATATCTGAACAGTTTTTGAAATTTATCCTGGCTCCAGACTACGGGCAGACTGGCAGAAAGATACCTTTGTAAAAATCATTTTTTTTACTCATAGGGTCTTGTTAAATTGATTTCTGAACCCAATAGTATAATTAAGACACCCTACGTGATTTTGGTTTTTGGAAAATGGCGTTTTTTTGCATGAACTTTTAAGGGATGCTAATACAGATCCTAAAATAGTTTCCAAAACTTTTCCAGCTTGGTTACTTTTCCGAAGTTTATTTTCAATTTATATCCAAAGGCAGTATTACAATAAAAAAATCTAGCGTATTTCTGGTTCTTGTAAAATTTCAGTGTCATTGCTTGAAGCTCTAAGGGATAGTAAAACAACCCTGTTTTAAGGGTGGTGTTATTATCCCTTAATGATTTAAGCAACGAATACGATTGTTCCCAAAAATCTAAATCACTGCAAATTTTTTGATTATGCTACTAATGTCGAAAATTACTTTGCAATCAATGTGAAAAATAAATCCTATTATTAGAAGTTGTTAGGATTATTTTAAAGTTTGATTTAAAATCATTAGGAAAAATGTAAGGCGCTATCTTGACTCTAATTTCTCAATATTTCCTTGATTTTTGAAATTTTTATTAAACTAATATTGCCAATCAACAAAATTCTGTGGGTACTTGACGAGCAGAAAGGAGATGCTTTGAAAAAATAATAGAGTAAGGTAAAATTGATCAGGTGTCTAAATAATTCTTTTGTTTTCATTTAGAACCAGGAAATTGTAACAATGTTTTGTTTACGGAGTTGACGAAATTATTAGACGAATGCAAAAAACCTTCTAAATTCACAGGAGAATATAAATGTTTATTCAATTTGAATAATTACTATGAGAATATTTGAAGCAATAATCTTTAAAAATCTTGTGAAACTTTCTCAAGAATCAGATGGAAATTTGATACATCTTTCATAAACAAACTGTTAATACTTATTTCGTTGTTTTCAGTTACCAGGATCTAATTTAAGCTCTGAATTAAGTATTCAGAAAATTTTACAAATCAGTAGTTATCATAAATTTTTATTTCCATTACCAATACTAAACTGAGCTTATTCAAGATTTATATGTTTTAGCAGAAATGATCCTTGGTTAAATATTTTTTCGAATATAACTGAGTTTTGCAACTTGTAGAGGCGCGGCGATTTATAAAAGATATATTTTTTATGAGGCTATGAATAAATAATAGCTCGCTGTACAAGAAAATATCACGAGAATATATTTTTTTATTTTTTATCAGACATTATAATAATAATTTCAAAAAAATCAGTTTTCTTTTTACATACTGCTAAAATTTTACTGATTCGATTAGTGAAAAGTGTGTTTATTCGTTGAAAAGTAGTTTTTCGAGGAGTCTACGTATTTTCTAATTCAATATTGAAAAATTAAATGCTTGTAGTACAGACATGAACCATTCCCAGTGGGCACAAAGTTTGGCGACGTCTTTACGACATCGTTACGACATCTTTACGACAACTTTAAGACATCCTATGTCCATGTCGTTAAGATGTCTTTGCGATATCTTAAATAAGTCGTATGACCTGACAATGTCTTTACGATATCGCAAAGACACGGAAACGACATGGACATAGGATGTCGTAAAGATGTCGTAAAGATGTCGTAAAGATGTCGTAAAGATGTCGTAAAGATGTCGCAACGACGTCGTAAAGACGTCGCCAAATTTTGTGCCTACTGAATTACAAGTATCCTGTACAGCCTTAGATAACATATATTTACACTACGCAGTTCTATGTAATGTAAAATGCTACAGCGCATCCAGAACTACTATAGATGTTTCTTGCGCAGCCTTGTGCGCACTCGTATGGCCACTGTACATTTACAAGTATACTGCGCATCCAAAAGTATCATTTAAATTCATTACGCGGCCTTGTGCACCTCCAAGTAATGGATAAGGGATTTAAATTTTCGCGCACTATCCGCAATGCTATAAGTACCCCAATGGACACAAAATTTGGCGACGTCCTCACGACATCTTTACGACATCTTTACGACATCCTATATCCATGTCGTTTCCGTGTCTTTGCGATATCGTAAAGACATCGTCAGGTCAAACGACTTATTTACGAAATCGTAAATACATCTTAACGACATGGACATAGGATGTCGTAAATTTGTCGTAAAGATGTCGTAACGATGTCGTAAAGACGTCGCCAAACTTTGTGTGCACTGGGACACCTCTGACAAACTTCAAAGGTGGAATTTTATGACAGCGATGGGATGTAAACTTTCCTAGTCGATGATGAATTTCTAATTTCGCATTCAGCATTTTTTTAAATCTCGCTCTTCAGCTGACTTCAATGATGGAATTTTACTTCAAAACAAAGATCGATATCAAAGACTTCATTCAAAAGCTAACTTCACTTGGTAGATTGCTGAGGGAAAAACAAGGGACCAAATGCATAGGATCCAGTTCATTTTTGCCCTATTCTGCTAATATCTTTGTAAAAGCTAATTTTTTCTATACAAGTGTATTTGAAAAATAGTTTTCATTTTAGTTAGAATTTATTGAAATGAAAGGAATTTCGAGAACTCTGTGGAATCTCCGATTCAAGTAAAACTTGGGTAGCATGGTCAGTAAAACAGGGACCAATCTTGCTAGCTGTGTCATGGTACCGTGGCATTAATCGACCTCACCGACCAAGAAATTACTGACAACCTGGTAACTGACTGGTGGCGCCATCTGTCGGTGGCAAGTGGAACTACGTAGTAGTGTTTTAGAAGTAGCATAGGTATACTACTTTCAGAGGTTTACTGTGTATCTAATTGATTAAATTGACATTAACAATGTAGCTCAAAGAGCTGGCCAATTTCAAAAATGTAAGGTCAAAGCTATAGAAGTTTCAACAACATTTATTTATCGCATTATTTTAATTTGAATGTTGTTTTTATCAAATCATTGTTCGTATCGTTATACCAATTCGGTTCAATGCCACCAGATCGATGCGTAAATATAGTGAAATTTTGAAATATTTGAGAATTCATGTATACTTCATATCAGCATTTTTGGCGTTCTATAAAAGCGAATAGTCTC
Organism: Belonocnema kinseyi; assembly: GCF_010883055.1. Lineage (NCBI taxonomy): Eukaryota > Metazoa > Arthropoda > Insecta > Hymenoptera > Cynipidae > Belonocnema > Belonocnema kinseyi. The sequence continues at coordinate 7,362,172 of NC_046660.1, read as the reverse complement.
TTCAAAATTTATCATTTACCTTCGAAAAAGCAAAAAGTGAAAAAAATCAGTGGTACCTGTAGCTAACATGTGGCCCGAAATGCTCATGTGTGTAATTTTCCTAATTTCTATCAGTAAGTTTAATACTATCAACATTAGATAATCTAACAATTCACAATGTTCATGAAATTGTGACTTCTAAACTGACTTTGAATTCATAAATGTAACTACATTTAAAATTGGAATTTAGTATAACGCATATTTGTCGGATTTGCGAATGTGAATGACTTGAAAGTTTTCAAATGGCCCTAAAATATTTCAAATTCTTCTACATGCCTTGAAATTTTGTGGCGATCCTAAAACTTTCTTGGATTTGTTTAAATATCCTAAAATATTTAAAATCATTTGAAATTCTTTAGAATTTATAAAAGTACCTTTAAATCTTTTAAATCCTTTGTAATCTCCTAATACAGAAAAATCTCGCTTTTCCGATCCCGTTTTATCCGAGTTCGGGATTATCCGAGGTTGAAACAAAAATAGTTGACCCATCTTATCCGACCTATAGTGCAAGATTAGTCCGTATTTTCCAAGCTTTTTGTTTTATTCATATATTTATAAACTTGTCTTTACTAACCAGAGTATACTTTCAGTTTATTTTACTGAGACTTTCTCGTTATTTAAAATTCCGTTTTATCCGAGTTTGCCGATTACAATTGCACGGATAAGCGAGCTTCTACTAAAGTATGATAATCTATCAAAAAATCATTGGAAGCTTTTAAAATACAATTAAATACTTCAAAATCTTTGTAACATCTTAAAATTTTTTGAATCTCTGCAAAATTCCTTGGATTTTTTAAGGATACTTTATAATATTACCAGTCCTGGGCAGTTCTGTGTAATCCCTTCGAATTGTTTGAATCAAAAATTCATTTTTAGAATTCCCTTAACATTTGGAAAGCTCTTCATAATTCCTCAAAAAATCTAAAACTTTCTGAACATTTGTAAATTATTTAAAATCTATTTAAATTAGTGAAATCTGGCAAACGCGAAACCACGGTAATGCGGGGTGGAATGATGAAATTCAGGCTGCCCAAAAAGCAGGGAGAGAAGCGTACGAGAGAACTTTGAACATCGCAGGTATTAGCAATAAGGAAAGAAATTTGTATAAATGATTATAGACACGAAGACAGGATACGCAAACGATTAGTTAAGAAACGTAAAGATACAATTATAGCAGAAGAAGAGATGAAAATACAAAACGACTTTGAAGGAAGCAAGAAACTGCCTTATAAAAAATTAAAGGAAACAAAATTACAGAATTTGTCAACACCCGTAAATAGTGACTAAAGTGATATTTTGATTCAAAAAATTTCAAAACTGAAATTTTCATTTAAGAAAGTGATTTGGAATAAAACCGACTTAAGGTGACTCTTTGGCAGCCCTGATTATTATCGACAGTCATTTAAAGTGATTCATACAGAAATTTTCTGAATTTTGGAATTTTGTGTCAAAATTCCTGATTTTTGACTGATTTTCGTAGAGTTTCTGATATGCGGCCACCCTGTAAATATTTTCGAAAAATATATCCACATGACTTAACAAAAGTGATGGAAAGACTATTTTAATTCTTTTAAGTTCACGAATTTCTATTTGTTTTTGCAGACTTTAGCTCTCAAGCCCGGCAGGATAACGGAAAAGGGATTCCACCAGAGAATCCTGAATACCATCAATTTTTTCCGAATCTTATGACCAGTGAACAGGAATCTTCCAGGCAACCACGAGAAAACCCTACTCATGAGGAACTTTTAGAGATGCGAAGGGTTCGGACGGCTCAAATGAATAAAGCGAGAAATATTGAAAGGGCTAGACGGCATAAAGAAGAGAAGGCTCGATTGCCTAATTTTGTAGAAGAGATGGCTGAGGCCAGGCGAGTGAAAGCAGAGACTAATCAGGCTAACCGGCAAGAAAGAGCTAGACTAAGACGACTTGAAGCTTCTAAAAGGTTTCGAAAAGATAAGGCAATGTTTGATTCTTTGGCAATGCAGACTCAAGCTGTCCAACTTCATCATCCGTTCGTGCATAATATTTATGAAAATGAGAACGAGGCTAAACGAACGAGAAAAGAACAAAAGGTTAAAGAAGTAGGTTCTTCGTCCACCCAGACTCAAGCTCACCAATCTTATCATCCAGCTGGATCATCTTCTCCCATTGAACAAGATCGTCCGCTGCATAACCCAAACCTAAATCATAAACCATTTTACGAATGGCTCTAATGTCTATCTATCACATTCGATGATCGCCAAGTGTTGAATTGTTGGCCTTATTTCTTTTAGAACAAAAAATTGGAATTACACCTTGTGTAATTTCGAAAACATATACACTCTGTTGAAAATAAAAATATATCTAACTTATGACTGGACTTTAGCTATTTGCATTATATTATTTAAATAGCTGTAGTTTTCCATATGGACCTTATAGTTTGGTACTTTTATTTTCATAATCACGAGAGTTTGCGAAAACAGGCTAATCTCTGATTGGAAGCAACTTATCCTTAAGCAGGACAATACCATCCTCAAACTAGAACATCTTACTTTTAGAGTGGATAGCCTTATTTGGTGTCAACTTATCCAAACCTGCTTTATAATTAAAATAAACAATGTTGCCAACAATAACTAATGACAGTCTATCAAAGTGGGCGATGCTGGTACCTCAAAGTGTTTCATCTTTGACTTTATTTAAGTTGAAACAAAAATTTGTAATGAAACTTTGTATGGTTTGACGCAAACCATTAATTCTCTAAAAAATAAAAATTAATCTAACTGGTGATTAGACCTTAGTCATTTGGTTTATATTATTTTGAGATTATCGTCTTCCTCGGGTAGAGATTTCTGATTCAGATCTAATGGTTTAGGACGATAATTTTTCTTCCTAGGAGAGTTTGAAAAAACAGGTTAATCTTCAAGCGGAATCAGCTTATCCTTAAGCTGGACAATATCCTTATTAATCTGAAAGGTCTGACTCGTAGAGTAGAAAAACTTGTTGGATGTCATCTCGGCCAAACCTGCACTATAACCACTAGGGTGGTCTAAAAATCGCTTTTCAATCTACAGGGCAATACACGCTCCTAAAATATTTTATTTCTGAAGAAAGAAAATCCGTAATTAACATAGGGAAATTTTAAATTTTTGAAAAATTGAACTCATGTTCCAGGCTTTCATCGCAGCGTGCCAAACTTTTTGGGGATTGAAAATAAGTATCTACGAAATAAAACAATACTAATACCTTTTATTTCCAACCCACCCTTATCCTTCCAGCGGCGCCCCAAATAGGACTCAAAAATTAAGAAAACCAGATCTTGACGTATTGTTACTTTTTGTTGCTTTTGTTACTGTTGTTACTTTTTGTTGCGTTTTGTTAATAGGTGTTTCGGTTATTGATGTCGATTTCTTCACAGAATTTTACCGTTTCTTAAATAAAAATAACAATCAGATTAATAACCAAAGTATTGGCCATCGTTTTCTACAACAGTTCCCCATCTTTCTGGCAATGCATGATTTTCTTCCCAAAAGAACTGTTCATTTTTTTAGGCCAACCATTCATCGAACAAAATTCTCATTTCTTCGTTAGACTTGAAATTTTATCTGAAAGTCCGTGCTGCATCGATCGGAATGCGTGAAAAATGAAGTGAAAAATGACTGACTCGTGTCTTTGCGCGTATTTTGCCCATTTTTGCTTCAATGCTTTGTTTAATTTAATTAATTGTTGTCGGTACCATTGTCCAGTAATGGTTTCATCATGTTTCAACAATTCGTAATACACAGCTCCCCTATGCTGTCAAAATAGATCCACTTTTCATCACCTGTCACAATTCAATGCAAGAAAGCTCTTTTTTTCTATCTGGCTAACAGAACTTCAAAAAAGGTTTTTTGCCTTTCAATGTGCCTGTCTTTCAATTGATTTGGGACCCATTTTCCTACCTTCTGGACCTTTTTCAAATGAGTGTAGACATTCGGAAATAGTGGATTGCGCAACATTCAGTGCATTCGCCATTTGCTTCAAAATTTGCCTTGAGTCTTCATCCAATGAAGCTTTCAAATCTTTATCTTCAAACATTTTATGCTGACCTGGACGATCCCAGGCTTCTATATCGAAGTCACCAGTTTTAAACCATTGAAATCATCGTTTACAAGTTTTTGGTGTTATAACATGTTAAAGTCTGTTGAAATCGATCCATCATAGAACGATTCTAACAGACTTCTATCATAGAACGTTCTATCATAGCTCAAGTTCATTTTGAATTCTGAGCTCGCACGAGCGCCAACTAGCTGACGTAGCAATTACTACAATTCTTTCACCACTTTTCTTATGGAAGTGGGCACCCCGTGAACTGTCTTTTGGTGACGTATGTCGAATCTACAAAACGCCATAGACGCCATGCGTCTATACCAACAAACGTATTGATAACGTCATCTGTTAGCAAAATCGACACTAATAACCGAAACACCTATCAGTTTTTAGCATTTTCGGTTGCCTGTTAGATAGAACTAATTACTAATAGAAAATTTTAATATTGATTATGACTTTCTAAACAATTTTTAATTTTCTAAACAAATGTAAATTATTTATTATCAGAAAATGTCAAAATAATCGTATTTTCAGATTGAAATGTAATTTTTTGTCATTGTTTGGATTAGTAGATACTTCTGAAAACAGTACGTAGTTATTTGAAGAATTATTAATTGCCTTTTTAAGAAATTTCTAAAAATTGAGCCAGAGATATATCAAACTTTCCTTTCAAAATTGTACCCTATGGTACGTTTTTGCTTCAACAATTTTGTTAAAAATTTCATAACCTTAAATTTAAAAAAGATGTTTTAGTCAAGACTTCCGCTTTGAGTGCTTTAATTTGCAGTTTATTTGTTATTACTTCAAATAGAAAAAGGTTTAACTTTAAAGTTAAACCTAAACTGAATTTAAGTCCTAAACTAAATCTAAGTTCGTGAACCAGCTATTTTGTATGAAAGTTAAAAACTTTAGCTGATTTTGAATATTCTTGAGACCACTTTTTTCAAAATTCAGAAATTTTCTGTACGAGTATTCATAGTATTGAAAAAGGCGAACAATTTATTCTAAGATTTTTTTTATAAAACCAAAAATTCCTAAAGTTATAGCATTTACAAAACTAAAAAACAAATAACAGGAAGACGAACATTGTAAGACAAATGGCGTACGATATGACAAAGAGTCAAGATAACAAAAATGTTGATTCTTAAATGCCCTACATGGTTATCATAACAAATTTGGTGTTCTTTAATTTTCAAAGGGTACAAAATCGGCTGTCGTTGTGGAAGATTCCTGCGTGGTTCTGGATGAGTTTGCCTAATCGTGGCGAAAAACTGGTAGGGAAACCATTGTCGACCTCGATCTGACTGTGTTGAGTGGTTCCCTCGTAGATACCAGGAAAAGGGCCTAGAAAGACATGCTGTCGCCATTGTGTGCCGAGAAACAAACAATCTGCACCGTGGTCGTGTACCATCCGGTGCTGGCGTAACCATGGTTGACGAAGGATGACGTCAGCCCGTAACTCGGGAAGGACCTGGAAGATCCCTGGATATGAAGTTACTT
>NC_046660.1:7355129-7356468 GCF_010883055.1 Belonocnema kinseyi | reverse complement strand
GTCGTGTACCATCCGGTGCTGGCGTAACCATGGTTGACGAAGGATGACGTCAGCCCGTAACTCGGGAAGGACCTGGAAGATCCCTGGATATGAAGTTACTTGAAGAATCGGTGAAAGGCGTATCAATCCCGAGAGGGTGATGGTGGCTCCGATGGCGGATAGCAAGGTGTGGCGTGAACCGGGTTGTATGTCCCTGACCTGGGCCTCGTTGAGTAAGTTGCTCCGGATGTAGTTCTACGATGCTAGGGAGTCGATCTCTGCAGTACATTCGTGATTTGCCAGGTGCACCCTCATCCCGGGAACGCTGCTTAGATCCGTGTACATGTCGCTTATGACTGGAGTGCTCCAGGTACGGTGTGAGTGGAGGAAAAGCCTGCTTCTTTCGTTCGAACTTGCACGTTTCCCAGATGTGACCTGATCTGTTAACAGTTTCGGATGCAGTGCTCTCCGAAGCAATGAATGGCATTGTACGTTGTGACGTGGCGATGTCAGGGCGCTGGCAGGGGCAGCGGGCTACGTGGCTGTGTTGGTGATTATGGTGGTGGCTGGTTTCTTCAGTGCTTCGTCGGCCTCGTCGAACTCGGCCTGTAGAGCCTTCTCTACCAAGTCCTCGAATGATGCGATTGCGGCTGCCCTCAGAACCTTTCGGATGCTTGGTTTAAGGGACTCGAGTAGCAGGCCGATCATTTGCTCCTCTGTGGCTCTTGGCAGCATCCGAAGGGCCAGAAGGTATTTCTTTTGCAGAAAGACTCCCACAGCTTCCTTCTCTTCCTGCTTTTCGGCGCACAGCTTGATCTGTAGCTTGTTGAGTGTAATTATTCCGGCGAAGTGTTGCCGGAGCAACGACTTGACCTTGGCCCTAGGGAGGGCAAGTCCTTGGTACACCTCGTACCACTTTACTGCTTTTTCGGTAAGGCACTTGGTCACCATCCATGACCAAAGGAGTGGTACGATGGCTGCCTTCATAAAATAATGTTCGCACTGGCTCAGGAACACCTCGGGATCTTCGTGATCCAGTCCAGCGAATGTTGGTACTGGAACGTTGGGCGTTCTGAAGGCCCTGATGATTGATCGCTACTCAGTGGCGGTAGGTGGTGGCACTAGAATCGCCATGTTTGCTGTAGCTAGCGGCTGTATTGGCTCTCTCCTAGCAGAAGGTAGATTTAGGACCCTTAATATAAATATCGGGACGGTGCTGTGGCCTGCTACTGACTCCATTTCCTCTGTTTGTTCTTGAAAAAGAACCCGTTATGAGTTCCTCGTGCTTCTCGGTAGCGATATGCTTCTACCCCTCATGGTAGAAGGGACTACGTAGGTTGGCGACCGCTGGTCGCTTTCC
>NC_046660.1:7351762-7355029 GCF_010883055.1 Belonocnema kinseyi | reverse complement strand
AAGTAACTTCATATCCAGGGATCTTCCAGGTCCTTCCCGAGTTACGGGCTGACGTCATCCTTCGTCAACCATGGTTACGCCAGCACCGGATGGTACACGACCTCGGTGCAGATTGTTTGTTTCTCGGCACGCAAGGGCGACAGCGTGTCTTTCTAGGCCCTTTTCCTGGTATCTACAAGGGAACCTCTCAACACAGTCAGATCGAGGTCGACAATGGTTTCCCTACCAGTTTTTCGCCATGATTAGGCGAACTCATCCAGAACCACGCAGGAATCTTCCACAACGACAGCCGATTAAAGCAGACCCTCGTAGCAGTGCAACACGAGATTCGTCTACACAACCCGCAAACTTTTCGTAAGGCCCCACTCCACTATTCGGAGGAGAAACGGCATAACATAGACGATCAAGTACGAGTAATGGTGCGTGACGCGATCATTGAGCACCCTACCTCGCCATTCAGCTCCGCCGTGCCAATAGCCTGCGAAAAGGATGGAGAGTACCGGTTTTGTGTAGACTACCGGCGATTAAACACCCAGCCCGAGGAGGCCCCGTAGTTCCTGCCTCGTATACACGAGACCCTGAAGGATCTCAGCAGCGCTAAGATCTTCTCAACGTTGGGCTTAAAAAAAGAACCTGATGCGACCGGTCCTTGCCGAGCAATGGGGAAACATCACCATTGCCTACCTTGACGACATCGTCATTTACTCCACCGACTGGGAGGAGCACCTTAATCACCTCGGCCTAGTCTTGGAGCATCTGGTCATCTACGAACTTACCGTAGCCCTAAAAAAGTGCAGCTTCGGAAGGACTTCACTACCATACCTCGGGCATGTTGTCGGCACCGCAGAAAACACGGCCCAACCTGTCCACATCGAGGCCATTCGGAACGCTCCACCTCCACGTAATCGTAAGGCCCTTAGATCACTCATCGGACTCTGCAATTGGGTAAAGGAGTACATCTCAAACTCGTCAGAGATACTCGCTCCCCTGACCGACATGGTGTCGACAAAGCGGCATTTCAAGTGGACCAACGAGCTACAGGAGAAATTCAAGCAAGCCAAACTCGCCTTTCAGAAACCTCAAAGCCTCCGCCGACCGGACCCGAACCTGACGTTTGTATTGCAGCCGGATGCCAGAAACAAAGGGATGGGCGAATTACTCATGCAGGAGGAACTCGAAGGAAAGTGCCACATCACTTCCTTCGCCAGCGCGAAATTCTCCGAGACTGAGTCCAAGTACCACTGCAATGAATAGGAATATCTGGCCTTAATCTGGGCCATCAAGCGTTATGGACCATACTTGAAGGACGTCCCATTCATCCTACGTACGGAAACCAAGACGCTGAGTTGGCTGGATGCCAGGAAGTACACACGCGACAAACTAAATCGATGGTACACTCTTTTGATCCTGTGGACCAATAACAGGAACCTGCCCGTCCGAGGATCGCTTCCAGTCCCGATCAGCAGCAGCCAGACGTGGTAAAGTAGCCTCTGCCCAGGAGGGTACGAATGGCTCTCCACACTCGTTCCGCCCAGCATCCGTGCAATAGACGAGTCACACGCAGATCATAGCTCAGGACACGATCGCCCCCACTCCTCCACCTACTTTAGATCAAGTCGGGTCACGAACCTAAAACCCCGGTTTGTATCATTTTTTTACTTCTTTCTTGAATTGTTTTTTTGAATTTCTTAAATTTTTCAAACTTCTTTTTGTTATAAATTTGTACCTTTTTTGTCGGCAACTATTGTTTATTAATTTTACTCCTACATTTTGCTGCTTTTTCAAAAATATTTTTTTTTTTTGATAGCGTTAATTTTCACTTTCAATACAAAATATTTGCATCCTCTCAAAAAAGGTTAAATACAAATATTGTGGTCGTTGTTTGTGCAACTCTTGCCTGTTAATTTTTTCACAGCTTTTGTTCTTTGTCGCAAAATTAAATTCTTTCACTTCGTTTTATTTTTGCGATCTCTTTTTTTAGAGAACAACTTGTATCTTTTTATTTTTTTGTTGTTGTTTTTATCGTTTATCCGCAAATTAAATGTTTGATTTTAATGATTAATCGTGACGAAATAACAAGCATTTTGTGCGGTGAAAATAGGATTTTTTAATTTTTCAAGAAAATTCGAATACTAGTTGTTATAAAATCCAAAAAAATTTTCAACAAGTTTTTTGCCTACAGACGGCCCAATGAAATTTATTTTCGATTTCAATTATATCATTAAGGAATCCTCCATGATTTTGGTTTTAGAAAAGTGTCAGTTTTTTACCTGACTTATTTCTAAACGATTGAAGCAAGGAAATCGACATTTCCCAACAATCGAAATCACTAGAAATTTTTAATTATGGTAATAATCTCGAAAATGCCTTTGCAATAAATGTGGAAAATATATCCTAACATTAGAAGTCGTTCAATTTATCTTAAGAATTGCTTAAAAATCATTCGAAAAAAAATGAAAGCGCTACCTTGACTCTACTTTTTCAAAAATTCTTTGATTTTTTCATTTTTAATTGAACTAATATTGTCAATCACCAAAATGCTGGGGTTGAGTGACAAGCAAAATAAGGTTATTTGAAGAGTGACAAGACTAAGGTGAAATTGATCAGGTGTCTAAATAATTCTTTTGTTTTCATTTCGAACCAGGAACTTGTAAACGTTTTGTTGCGGAGGTGAAGAAATTATCGGATAAATCCAGAAAAGCTTGTAAATGCAAAGAAAGTATAAATTTTTATTTATTTGGCATAATTGATTTTGTAAGAACATTTGGAGCTACTCCAAAATATTTTAAAAGATATCTAACTTTTTTTAACTTAATGGAAAATTTTAGTTAACTTAAAAGTTATTTAGCTGTTTTAGAAGTTTTAAAGAATTAAAAAATATTTTCAAACTGGGAAATATTTCAAAAAAATTTTTAAATAATTTGAAATTGGTAACATTTAATTAATGAATGCTAAAATTTTATTTATTTGATTAGTGAACAGTTAACTACCAAAGATTCATGAACAATTACTCGTGTGAGTAATTGGCAATAGAGATTTCTCTTAGATAGATGGCCAAATTAAAATAAATGAGGTCAAAAGCTATAGAAGTTTCAAAAAAATATACGAGGGTGGATTGATAAGTTTCCGGCCTGACCAAGAGATGGCGCCACTAGGCCTACCTTAAGGTGGCGTTTTATAGTACCATCCTTAGATAGCTTGTAGCTATAGTTTCAGCCCGATCGCCATGTTAGTTTAGGTTTCAGAGCACACTGAACAAGACGCCTC
>NC_046660.1:7331977-7351662 GCF_010883055.1 Belonocnema kinseyi | reverse complement strand
AGCCTTGGAGGAGATTATGTTGAGAAATAAAAAAAAAAATTCTTAAAAACGTTGTTTTTCTTGGTCAGGCCGGAAACTTATCAATCCACCCTCGTATTTATCACATTTTGTTAATTCAAATGTTCTTTCTGCAAATCATTCTTCGTCTCGTTGTATCAATTCAGTGGAATGCAACTAGAATGATGCGGAAATATAGAAAAAAATGTTAATATTTGAGCACCTGTATATGCTTCATATCCACATTTTTGTCGTGCAGCACTAGAAAAAACGTGTTTTCGAGACTAAATAAAACAAAGCTATTTAGGGCATGAAATCTCAAACAAAATCAAAAAAGACAAACAGATTGTTCTACAAAAGTGACTAGTCTCCTCAAAATTGACCATTTACCTCCGAGAAAGCAAAAAGTGAAAAAAATCAGTGGTTCCTGTAGCTAACATGTGGGCCGAAATGCTCATGTGTGTAATTTTCCTAATCGCTATCGGTAAGTTCAATCCTAACAACATTGAGTAATCTAACAATTCAAATTTTTATAAAATTGCGACTTCTAAACTGACCTTATATTCAGGAATGTATCTACATTCAAAAATGGAATTTAGTTCAAAAAAAATTTTTCGGATATTAAGAATTCTTAATATCCGAAAAATATTTGTATATTTCTAAATTTAGTTCGTATCATTTTCAAGTAGTTTTTTTCTGTAAATCTGAAATTTAAATGTCCTACATATATAAAATCATTAGAAATTTATTGAAATTTATCAAAATAAACTCAGATCTTTTAAATCCTTTGTAATCCCTGAATACAGTGGAACCTTGCTTGTCAGAGCCCGTTTTATCCGAGTTCGCGATTATCCGAGGTTCAAACAAAAATATTTAACCCGCCTTATCCGAGCTATAGCGCAAGATTAGTCCGTATTATTCAAGCCTTATGAAATATTTATAAATATGAACTTGTCTTAACTTGCCAGAGCACATCTTCCTAAGCCTGTGCTCCGATTCATTACTAATCTAAATACTCTCTAAGTTAAAAACTGCGTGAATCGCTCTTAAATAAAAATACATCGTGAGACATGCAATATAAACTAGTTACAAGATTTTTTTAAACATTTAATTTGACAAATTAAATATTTATTTACGTATGCTTTGAGTTCATTCTATTGAGACTTTATTTTTATTTCAAGTGGCGTTTTATTCGAGTTTGCCGATTATCACAGTTGTTGCCGGTCCACAATAGCTCGGATAAGCGAGGTTCTACTATATGATGAAAATCTATTTAAAAATCCTTGAAAAACTGTGAAATGCTCTTAAATACTTCAAATTCTTTGTAACATGTTGAAATTTTTTGAAGCTCTGCTAAATTCCTTGAATCTTTTAGGAACATCCCATTGGGCACGAAATTTAGCGACGTCTTTACGACATCATTACGACAACTTTACGATAACTTTACGACATCCTATGTCCATGTCGTGAAGGCGTCTTTACGATATCGTAAATAAGTCGTATGATCTAAACATGTCTTTACGATATCGCAAAGACACCGAAACGACATGGACATATGATGTCGTAAAGTTATCGCGGAGATGTCGTAACGCTGTCGTCAAGACGTCACCAAGTTTTGTGCCCACTAGAATTTAAAATTATTTTCAGTCTTCGGCAGTTCTGTAAGATTCCTTTAAATTATTTAAATCATAAATTCCTTCTATTCTCTTAAAACACCCTTGAACAATTGAAATCCTTTGAAATCTTTTAACATCCTCTGAAAACTATTAAAAGCTCTTGAAAATTGTTTGTAAATTTGAAAAATACTCGAAAATATTTTAAAATACTTGAAACCCCTTTAAATAATTGATCCGTATTAAAAACTGTTTCGAATCTTTCAAAATCCTTGGGGGTACATTAAAATTATTGAAATCTAATAAAAATGCTTTTGAGTCTGGCAAAATGTCATATTATGTTTAAAAACCTCTAAAAACTTTTAAATACCCTTACAAATTTTAGAATGTCTGAAAAATCGTAATTTTTCGTAATTTCTTAGAAAATTTAAAATTGTTCCAAATATTTTTAAATCCTTTGAAATCCATTTAAATTATGTTGTGTGTAAAAAGCCAGTACTGGTAAAAAATGGTCCGTACCGGTAAAAAGGCATATTTTAAGGACAGAGCCTAGACTGCGGGAAGAACATATTAAAAAATGATTATTTTCCAAAAGTGTTTAATGCTGCTGTTCGATCCTCAATATCGGCCATCTTTCTTGTTTGTTTCCCAGACTACAAATCCGTGGAAAAATGTTCTTTCTGTGACAAATCACAGAGTTGCCTTCCAGTCCGAGTACAAATTGTTGGGAAAGGGAGGGTCAATGTTTGGATCGAAATTTTTTCTGAAGTAGGACACTGGGTTGCCTTCCCGCCCCCACGATTCGTTGGAAAGGGTTAGGGGTTTCACCAATATTATTTTGTTACCCAGCCACAGGGTCGGCTCAGAGTCCCGATCACCATGAGATGTTGAAGAAAAGTATAGAAAAATTTGAATTCCATCCATTCCTTGGATTCCGTGAATTCCACGAATTCCGATCATTCCTCAAATTTCACGAATTCCTTAAATTGCATGAATTCCGTGAATTCCATGAATTCATTGAATTGCATGGATTAACTGAATTGCATGAATTCCTTGAATTACACAAATATCTTGAATTTTATAAATTCCACGAATACGCGAGCATAGCCGCTACCTTGCTAGAAATATGCTTCCTCGAAAAACTGATAAACAAAATATACGGTGCCGATAATTTTTCTTAACCGTATCGACAATTTTTATTTGCCATTACTGACAATATTTACCGATACTGACAGTGTATACACTTCGTTTAAATTATTGAAATATGTTAAAAATTATATGAAAGTTTTGAAAATAACCCAAATAGTGACTTAAGTGATCTTTTGATTTTTTAGAGTTTCTCAAGTGAAATTTTCATTTAGAAGAGTGATTTGAGATAAGAGTAAATTAAGGTGACGGTTTGGCAGCCCCGATTATTTTCAGCAGTTATTTAAAATGATTCTTAAACAAATTCCCTGAATTTCCAATTTTATTTAAAAATTCCTGTTTTTTTCCTGAATTTCGTGTTTCCTGATCTGCGGGCACTCTGTAAATATTTTCAAAAAAGATCTCCATATGACTAAACAAAAGTGATGGATAGAATATTTTAATGCACTTAAATTCATGAATTTCTATTTAAATTTGCAGACTTATTGAAATCTACTAAAAATGTTTTGAAATCTTGCAAAATACCATATAATATTTAAAAACCTTTGAAAACTTTTAAAGACCTTCAAATCCCGCTCACCATGAGATGCTGAAGAAAAGTTAGAAAAATTTGAATTCCATTCATTCCTTGCATTCCTTATTTTTGCCTGAGTTTCGTGTTTCCTGATCTAAGGGCACTCTGTAAATATGTTCAAAAAATATCTCCATATAACTAATCAAAAGTTATGGAGATACCCCAGTGGGAACAAAATTTGGCGACGTCTTTACGACATCCTATGTCCATGTCGTTTCGGTGTCTTTGCGATATCGTAAAGACATCTTCAGATCAAACGACTTATTGACGATATCTTAAAGACACCCTGACGACATGGACATAGGATGTCGTGAAGTTGTCGTAAAGATGTCGTAACGACGTCGTAAAGACGTCGCCAAACTTTGTGCCCACTGGGACTATTTTAATGCTCCTAAAATCATGAATTTCTATTGAATTTTACAGAATTAAGTTCTCAAGCCTCGCAGAACAACAGAAATGCAATACCACCAGGGCTTTCTCAATACCCTCAATATTTTCCGGATATTTTGGCTGACGGACAGGATCCTGCCCTTATTGAAAGGGCTAGATCGTATGAAGAACAGAAAAATAAATTTATGGATTTCATCGATAATAAGATTGAGGCTGACCGAGCGAAAATAGAGAATAATAGAGTTAACCGGATTGAAAGGGCTAAACAGAAACGACTTATACAGGCTAAAGAATTTCGAGAAGCTCGGGCTCAATTGCGAGCATCTTGGACAAACCAGCCTCAAACTGAGCAAGTTAATCATCCGATTCAGCAAAATATTTCCGGAAATGATAACGAGGCCAAACGAATGAGAATAGAACAAACGGCTAAAGGAGCAGGTTCTTCGAACATGCAAACTCAAGCGGGCCAATCACATCATCCGATCAACCCTAATTTTTCCGAAAATTACAACGCTCAATCGCAATATTCTTGGGCAATGCAGAATCAACATGGTCAATCTCATCAACCAGCTGGATCATCTTCTCCCAGTGAAGAAGATTATTCGCCGCTGATCCCAAACCTACATCCTAACCGATATACCGCATATAAATATGTATAACTATCATGGTTGGCGATGATGAACTTCTGTATCTCGACGTAATTCAGAAAAAAGTGTTTCCAGTTAAGAAATAAACTTAAAAAGATATCTCAAAGTGTTGAATCGTCGCCCTTATTTCTCTTCAAGCAAAAACTTGTCATTGAAACTTGTACAATTTCAAACACATGTAAGATCTGTTAAAAATAAAAACGTACATAATTTATGATTGGACTTTATTAATTTGCATCATATTATTTAAATAGTTCCTGTGGGCATAAAATTTGGCGACGTATTTACGACATCGTTACGACATCTTTACGACATATTTACGACATCCTATGTCTATGTCGTTTCGGTGTCTTTTCGATATCGTAAATACATCGTCAGATCATAAAACTTATTTACGATATCGTAAAGACACATTCACAATATGGACATAGGATGTCGTAAATGATGTCGTAACGATGTCGTAAAGACGTCGCCAAACTTTGTGCCTACTGGGTTGTAATTTTTTTATTCGGGTCTTTCACTTAAGGACGTTAATTTTTTTAATCACGAGAGTTTGCGAGAACAGTCTAATCTTTCATCAGGATCAGCTTTCCTTAAGCTGGACAATATTATCTTTAAACTGGAATATCTTACTCTCAGAGTGGGAAATCTTAGTTTGGTGTCGTCTTGCCCAGTGGGCACAAAATTTGGCGACGTCTTTACGACATCCTTACAACATCTTTACGACAAAATTTACGAAATGCTATGTCCATGACGTTTTGCTGTCTTTACGATGTCGTAAAGGCATAGTCAGATCATGCGACTTCTTTACGATATCGTAAAGACACCTTAACGACATGGACATAGGATGTCGTAAAGTTATCGTAAATATGTCGTAACGATGTCGTAAAGACGTCGCCAAACTTTGCGCCCACTGGGTGGCCAAACCTATACTATGACCACACTCTGAAAACTAGGATTCGATTTAAGATTTGTGGATTGAAATAGGTTTGAAGTAATAGTCATCAGTCAACAATTACTAATTCTGATCAAACAAATTCTAAACATTAAAGTTCAAAAACTGAAACACAGTAGGGTCAAATCAGATATCCGTGGGCAAATAACTTTTAGCCCAAACTATTAGACCGATACAATTTTTTAAAAATTAAAGCTAATGAAATCCCTAAGAAAGTTGTTGAGGCATATTTTTCAAAACGTTTTTTAAATTTTGTTATTTAACAATGAGAAGTCATTAAAAAATTAGAAGATACCATTTTGTCGGAATTTATCTAATTTGTACGTGTTTTTAAGTCGAAATCTGAAGAATAAACAATTTCAGTATCACTTATGAAAAAAATAGGGACCATTTTTAAATTTCTTAAAGAAAATTTTATTTAAAAATTCATAAATTCGTCATTTTTAAATAGATTTGTTTCGTTTTATTAACAGAAAGTAAAATAAATATATTGCTTACATTTATTTTGTGCAATTCATTGATTTCAGAAAATTAGTGTCATTTGTTTAAACAAAATTATTTAAAAAATGGATAACATTGCCATTTGTCAATAAAAGGAATTCGTTTTTATTTACATCAACTTCCAATGTTAAAAATACCTTATGATATAATACTGGGTCGACGCAAAAAATAATGTCTATTTGTTTAAATAAATTGAATAAACAAATTCATTGTGTTCCTGTTTTTTAACATATAGATTTCCTTTCTTCAGAAAAATAAATTTCTAATGCCTTGCTAGTAGCTCTATAGTTATTTTTCATTAATACTAAACAATTATTCATAAAAATCAATCGAAATTATGTACAATATATGGAAAAACTCTTAGTTCGTTCATCTTTTCCAAATAAAATTGTACATCATAACAGAGAGACCTTGATTAAGAGTTGTAATCAAATACATTAAAAACAATATGGTGTTTCTATTTAAAAAGACTTTAAAATAATTTGTTCATTGAATTTCTTTAAAAATTATGCATTTTTTTCTAAGAACAAAATATCACAGTAAAGGCCCATTAGTCAGAAACATTTAATTAATTGTGTTAAAATAACTAAATTTATCTATTGAAACATTGCCAAATTATGCTTTCATTTATTATATTTTTCAGCAACAATTGCTACTTGCTTATTATTAATAAAAAATAAATATAGAGAGCAACTAACAAGTTATTAGGATTTATTTCTCTGAAAAAACGAAATCTATATGTTAAAAAATAGCAAAATAATTCATTTGTTTATTCAATTTTTTGGAACAAATATAAATTATTTTTTGTATAACCAAGTATCATCTCAAGAGCTATTTTTAAATTATCTGAGGTTGATTTCAAAAAACTAATTCCTTTTACTGAAAAATGACAGTATTATGCATTTGTTAATTAATTTTGTATAAGCAAATATCTTTTCATGTCTTTTATGTTAACAAAACAAAAAAAATGTCATTTTAAATGGCTAATTCATGCATTAACATGATACAATTCCAGCATGATTCCATAATGATTCAATTAACAAAAAAAATTTTATAAACAAATTATTTATTGAAAATGTGTTTTCTATCATTTTCAATAATTTAACATCTTTTTAAGTTATATTGCAAGAAATTTTAATGGAATCAATATTTGAATGACAAAAATTTATCTTTAAACTATTCTTGTCATTATTATTAACAAATTTGATAAACAAGTGCATTATTTAGGCATTCGGTGTCAGAAAATTTCGTTTTTTTCGAAGTCAATTCTTCTAAATTAGGAACCTCGTAATAATTTCAAAAAAATTCATAATTTGTTGATAAATTTTAAGATTGTTACAACAAATTTAATAAACAAATGCATTATTTGGGCTTTTGTCGACGGAAAAACTCGTTTTTTTCAATGACAGCGCTTTTAATTCGGAACATTATGATAATTTGAGTAACAGTCATTACTAGTTAATTAATTTGGTGTTTTTGTTAAACAAATTTAATTAAAAAATTAATTATACGGACATTTGTCGAAGTCAAAAATCGTTTTTTTCAGTCAGTCCTTTGAATTTCAGAAAAAATGTTTCAACACAAGAGGGCTTGAATACAAAGAATCATTGATTAATACATTTAATAATTGTTATAAATAAATTCTATAACATATAATTAATCGATTAATTATAAATGTTACTAAAATTATCGTAAAGTTCCTAATTCAAAGGACTGACATAAAAAAAAACACGAGTTTTCCCGTCGAAAAATGCCCAAATAATGTATTTGTTTATTGAATTTGTTGAAAAAATCATAAAATTTATGAACTAATTATGAATGTTGCTGAAATTAAGATGAAGTTTACAATTAAAAAGACTGACATCGAAAAAAAACGAATTTATCTTTAACCGATGCCCGATTAATGCATTTGTTTATTATATTACCGAAGTTTTCTATCGATAAGTGCTCGAATAATGTATTTGTTTTATAAAATTGTTTGATAAAATCATGAAATTCATGAAAAAATTATGAATTTTCTGAAATTATCATGAAGTACTTCTTTAGAAAATTGACATTGAAAACCCAAAATCTTTTTTTACGACAAATGCCTAAATAACGCATTTGTTTATTATATATTTTTATATTATTAAGAAGAATATTCATAACAGAATATCTTTATATAATGTAAATCTATGAAACATTGACGATCACAACAATTTTCCAATTATTGGCGAGCACCGGGAACATCAAACAGATCAAATTGTCATTTTTTTCGTCATATTTATATATTTATGTAAAAATTGAAAAAACTAAATTAAAAATTAGGCTCCCAAACTTTCTTTGAAATTTTATCAGCTTTGAACAAAATCTTAATCGGTCCACAGGTTCAGCCGGAATCGTATTTTTAATAAAAACATGTACTTTTTCGCCACTGCAACGTTAGGATGGTCCAAAAATGCATGGCAAAATTTTTTTCTATGCTAGAAGGCATATTGAAAAATCACTTTTTTGAGTTTTTAGAATAAGTTATTGGGGTTTGAAATAATGTGACAGGAAAGTATGGGGGCCTGTAGAAAATGATCCAACGTAGAGTCTTAAGATAAAATTTTTTCATTTAAATATTCCCAGCGGGCACAAAGTTTGTCGACGTCTTCACGACATCGTTACGACATATTTACGACAACTTTACGACATCCTATGCCCATGTCGTTAAGATGTCTTCACGATATCGTAAATAAGTCGTATGACCTGACGATGTCTTTACGATATCGCAAAGACACGGAAACGACATGGACATAGGATGTCGTAAAGATGTCGTAAAGATGTCGTAACGACGTCGTAAAGTCGTCGCTAAATTTTGTGCCCACTGAGTTATTTCTATTTAAATTTCTTGCATTATGACTTAAAAAGACGCTAAATTATTGACAATTATAGAAAACACGTATTCAACAAATAATAGTTTATAACAATTTTGTTGTTGTTGTATCATGGTGGAATCTCTTAATATAATGTAAATCTATAAAACATAGGTCCACAGGTTCAGCCAGAATCGTATTTTAAACCAAAAAATTACTTTTTCCCAATGTGCGTTATAAACGTGCCATGTCATGGTTAAGTCGTTAATTTTTTTTTATTTTGCCATGAAACTTTAAAAAAAAAATGTCGAAGATGCCATTTTTTGATCATTTATTCAATTTACGTGAAAGTAAGCAGAATTAATGCGGAAACTTGTCTTGAATAATTTCCAGCAGTATCAGATATTTAAAAAAATTTTTACAATTTTGATAAACAAATTATTCAACAAAAATGAGATTTTTAGTAAAAATGATATATAGCTACTTCAGATGTGTGTTTCTAAGTCGAAATCTAAATAAAAAAGAATTTCAATAAAACAAATACATGAATTAGCCTTTTTTAAAAAGATTTTTTTTCGTTTTCTTAATAGAAAAAACAATAAATTTCTTAGGTAAAGGTTTTTTGTCCGATTCTTTGATTTGAGAAAATTAGTGTTATTTGCTTGTAGAAAATTAATTAACAAATGTATAATATTGTCATTTTTAAGCAAAGGGAAAAAGTTTTTTTTATCAACCTCAGATATGTTAAAAATATCTCCTGAGATTGTACTTGGTTATACAAAAAATAATTTATATTTGTTCAAACAAATTGAATAAACAAATTAATTATTTTGCTATTTTTTAACATATACATTTCGTTTTTTCAGAGAAATAAATTCCTAATGTCTTGTTAGTTGCCCTCTATAGTTATTTTTTATTAATACTAAACAAGTAGAAATTGTTATTGATAAATATAATAAATAAAAGTATAATTCGAACATTTATCAATAGATAAATTTAGTTTCTTTAACACATAATTGTTTAGTATCAATAAAAAATAACTATAGAGAGCTACTGGCACGATATCAGGAATTAATTTCTCTGAAGAAACGAAATCTATATTTTGAAAAATAGAAACACAATTAATTTGTTTATTTAATTTATTTAAACAAATTGACATTATTTTTTGCTAAGAGCCACTATCATGTCATAAGGTATTTTTAGCATATCTGAAGTTTATTTAAATAAAAAAGAATTCCTTTTACTGAAAAATGATCATGTTATCCATTTTTTAATAACTTTGTTTAAAAAAATACCACTAATTTTCGGAAATCAAGGAATTGCATAAAATAGTTGTAAGCAATTTATTTATTTTACTTTCTGTTGATAAAACGAAACAAATCTATTTAAAAATGACGAATTTATGCATTTTTGAAAAAAAAATTGTGTAAGGAATTTAAAACTGGTCCCTATTTTTTTATAAGTGATATCGAAATTGTTTTTTCTTCAGATTTCGACTTGAAAACATGCACCAATTGGATAAATTCCCACAAAATGGCATCTTTGATTTTTTGTAAGGACTTCTCTTAGTTAAATAACAAAATTTTAAAAACTTTTTCAACAATACGCCTCAAAAAGTTTTTTAGAGATTTTATTAGCTTTAATTTTTGAAAAATTAACTCGGTATAATAGTTTAGGAAGATCTGCTCTGGTTAGTTAAGACAAGTTAATATTAATAAATAATGCATGAGGCTCAAATAATACGCACCACTCTTGCGCTATAGCTTGGATAAGACGGGTCAAATATTTTTGTTTGAAACTCGGATAATCGCGAACTCGGATAAAACGGGCTCGGACAAGCAATTTTCCACTGTATTCAGGTATTACAAAGGATTTAAAGGATCTAAGTTTATTTTTATAATTTCCATTGAACTTCAAATGATTTAGAATATTTTAGGGTATTTAAATTTCACATTTACAGAAAAAAAACTTCTTCAAATGATACGACCTAAATTTAGAAATGTACTTAAAATAAAAAGATGAAGCTGAAAAATAAAAAATACTCGTTTAAGCATTCCAGTTGATATTTATTTCCCTGATGCCCGACTTAAGAAAAAAATAGAATTTTTAAATTTTTATAATGTCTGATAAAAAATACAACTTTTTATTCTCGTCGTAGCTTTTTACAAAATATTGGAGAAAAACCCAGGTAGCTTCAAAGATGTGGAATTCTTTAAAACGTCTAAAACTGCTAAGTAATTTTTAAATTAACTAAAATTTTCCCTAAATTAAAAAAATATTTGGATATCTTTTAAAATTTCTTGCGACAGTTTCAAATGTTATTACAAAATTAATTATGTGAAAGAAATAAACATTCATATTTTCCTTTGTACTTTGAAGCTTTGTTGCATTTTGCCCATAATTTCTGCACCTCCCCTGACAAAATGTTTTTACAAGTTTCTGGTTCGAAATGAAAACAGAAGAATTATTTAAACACCTGATCAATATTACCTTCCCGGTGGGCACAAAATTTGGCGACGTCTTTACGACGTCGTTACGACATCTTTACGAAATTTGATGTCCATTTCGTTTCCGTGTCTTTGCGATATCGTAAAGACATCGTCAGGTCTTACGACTTACTTACGATATCGTAAAGACACCCTAACGACATGGACATAGGATGTCATAAAGTTGTCGTAAAGATGTCGTAACGATGTCGTAAAGACGTCGCCAAACTTTGTGCCCACTGGGTTACTCTATTCATTTTTCAAATAATCTTTTTTTTTCTCGTCACATACCCACAGAATTCTGGTGATTGATAATATTGGTTCAATTAAAACTTAAAAAATCAAAGAATTTTTGAAAAAGTCGAGGCAAGGTAGCGCTTTACATTGTTTTTTAATGATTTTTAAGCAATTCTTAAAATAAATTTAGCGACTTTTGATGTTAGGATATATTTTCCACATTTATTGAAAAGTCATTTTCGACATTAATAGCATAATTAAAATTTTCTAGTGATTTTGATTGTTGAGAAATTTTTTTAAAAAATAGTTGAATTTAGAACATGCTGGGACCACATTTTTCCATTTTTATTTTTCTAAAGTGTAAGGCTGTGAAGTGAAATGTCCTATTACAAGAGCAAAATGTAAAGAGAAAATTTCTAAAAACAATAGTTAATTGTTTAAACAATTATTGTAAACATCGAAATATCAATGTAAAAAATATTTCGTGTACTGCAAATCATTTTATTCAAAAAGAAAAACCAAAAAATCATTATTAACACAAAAATCTCAGAAAACCCATGTTTTCATTTATGGGTTTTTTTTCCAAGCAATTACTAGTTTTCAGAAGGAGACGAAGTGCCCCCAAAATTAAAAATTATTTAAATTTTCGCGGATTTTCAAGAAATAATACATTAATTCCAATAGCATAATCAAAATTGAGATATTTAGTTAATTTTTTACCAAAAAAGAATAATTTCTAACAAAATACATGCATTTTTAACTAAATGTGTCAATTGGTAATGGAATTTTGAACCTGATAGTTGAATTTTCAACTAAAAAGTTGAATTATTATTAAACAAGAAAATTAACAGTCTCCTAGCGAAGTTTCAACAAAACAAAGAAATTTTCAACCAAATATAAAGTAATCAAATTACCAAGAAAAAACAATTAATGTTTAATTAAAAAAAATAAGCTTGAAGCGAAATAATTAAATTTCATCTAAAAAAAATTATTTAATATTTTTTTAACAAAATAGTTTAATTTAGAACATCCTGGGACCACATTTTTCCGTTTTTGTTCTAAAGTGTAAAGTTATCAAGTGAAATGTCATATTACAGGAACAAAATGAAAAGTGAAAATCAAATGTTTAATAGAAATAGCAACAACACAAAATTATTTATCTATGGCACAAGATAACAATTTTTTATTTTGATATTTTCTAAAATGACAACCCATTCTTTAGTCACAGACATTATTTCTTTTGAACTTTTTTTAAACAATACAGGCAATTAAAGAAATTTAAATAATTCCAGGAATTCCAAGAATTTAGTGCATTTGCAGACGTCTTCACGACATCGTTACGACATCGTTACGACATCTTCACGACATCTTTACGACATCCTATTTCCATATCGTTTCGATGTCATTGCGATATCGTAAAAACATCGTCAGATCATACGACTTATTTACGATATCGTAAAGGCCCCTTAACGACATGGACACAGGATGTCGCTAAGTTGTCGTAAATATTTCGTAACGATGTCGTAAAGACGTCGCTAAACTTTGTGCCTACTGGATACTTATTTTCAAAATTGGAAACAGAGTTGTAGGGAATGTTTTCCCGGAGTAAAATTAGCCATCATTTATGAAAATGCTATCATTTTTCAAAAATTGGTAACAAGCGATGGTTAGAAAAAATTCAATTGCAAAAGACGGGACTAAATGTAATGTTTTTTTTTTATGAATTTTAATGTTTTTCTTTTAAAAAAATGTTTTTTATTTAAAATCACATCAGTCATAATATTTTTATTAATTAATTAATTTATTGATTCTACGTTGCATAATTCTCTACAGGCCCCCATACTTTCCTGTCACATTTTTTCAAACCCCAAAAAATTATTCTATAAACTCAAATAAGTTCAAATAAATTTTAATAAAACAAATTTTTTTGAATTAGAAACATCGTGATAATTTCAGAAAACCTTATAATTTTTTGATAAATTTTAAGATTTTTTTAACAAATTTAATAAACAAATGCATTATTTGGGTATTTGTCGACGGAAAACTCGTTTTTTTCAGTCAGTCCTTTTAATCTCAGAAAAAAATATTTCAACACAAGAGGGTTTGAATACAAAGAATGATTGATCAATACATTTAATAATTGTTAGAAATAAATTCTATAACATATAATTAATCAACTAATTATAAATGTTACTAAAATTATCGTAAAGTTTCTAATTCAAAGGTCTGACATTTAAAAAAGCGAGTTTTCTGTCGACAGATGCCGGAATAATGCATTTGTTTATTAAGTTCGTTACAAAAAAAATTGATTAAATAGTGATGGATGTTGCTTAAATTATCATGAAGTTCCCAATCAAAACGACTGGCATTGAAAAAAACGAGTTTTTCCGTCGATAAGTGCTCGAATAATGCATAAGTTTAATAAAATCATAAAATTCATCGACAAATAAAGAATTTTCTGAAATTATCATAAGGTACCTAATTTTCAAAAATTGACATTGAAAAACCCGAACTTTTTGACGACAAACGCCCGTATAATGCATTTGTTCATAATATTAACAAAAATATTCTCAAGAGAAATTTTTTGCATTAAAATATTTTTTTCATTCAAATTTTTTGCAATGTTACTTAAAAAATTGTTCAATTATTGAAAATTATAGAAAATACATTTTCAATAAGTAATTTGATTATAAACATTTTTTTTGCTTATTGTTTCAGAATGGAATATCTTTATATAATGTAAATCTATGAAACATCGGCGATTGCAACAATTTTCCTATTATTGATGATTTTTTTAAATAAAAAATCATATGGTTTTTTAATTGTAAAAATAAGTAAATAATCTTCAAATAAAATTATTTTTTTATACATTTTTTCCTAAAAAAAAATTATAACGATATATAACCATATAAAAAGAGATAGACGCCATAGGAAAATTTACTTTCAAAATTAGAAACAGTAGAGTTGTTGAGAATGGTTCTCTGGAAAAATAAGCCATCATTTAATAAAATGCAACCATTTTTTAAAAATTAGTAAAGCAATGGTGAAAAAATTGAAATTGCTAAAAACCTAGTTAAAATTAATGTTTTTTGTGAATTTTAGGAATTTTTATAAAATTTCACAAAATTCTCTAAAATTCCAGATTTTGTCTGAATTTTCTAACTTCTTTCTTAAATTGTTCAAATTTCTTGAATTATTCGAATTCCTTGAATTATATAAATCCACTAAATTCTTGGAATTCCTTGAATTATTAAAATTTCTTTAATTGCCTTATTTTTTTTAGTTCTTCAGGTTGTTTGAATTCCTTAAATTCTTTAAATTCCAGAAATTTCCCGAATTCCTTGAATTTTTCGTATTTCTCAAAATTCTTAGAATTCCTTTCTACTATTAATCATATTTTGATAGAATATAAGTTGTAGATAGGACAAGTGCACTTTCTTTTAAATGCAAGACCGAAGATAAAAAATATAAAAAATTTCTTTGAAAAAAGACTCAAGGGGCGAAAAAAAGAATAATATTGAACAAAAAAATATCTAAAAATTTGTTATACAGTCGAACCTCGATTATCCGAGGTAATATGGGGGGGGGGGGGGAATACCTCGGATAAGCGAAAACTGGGATGATGCGGAAGAAGTACAAAATTCGGAAGATTTATCTATTTTCGATATATTTTAAATAGGAAAATAAATATAAGTATTTAGCAAATAAAAGTAAACAACTTACGAATGTGGATTTATCTCTATTAATTTATTGACTTATTGATAATTGCAAACTACTCGGATAACGCGGAGCCTCAGATAATCGAAGGCCGGATAATCGGAGTTCTACTGTACATTCTCGATATAAAAATATTTTAAAAATAAGAAAATTTTATTTAGAAAGTCCACTATCACATTTTATTTTCAAAATCTATTTCTTTTTATTTAAACTCTATTATTTTTTAAAAAATATATTTATTTTGTCTTCTTAGCTTGCAAATGGAACTATTAAGTTTTAATTGCAACTGCTTGGTTTAAATTTATTTTGATTTCTTGCTAAGAAAGGAAACTTTTTGGTTTAAAATTAATCTTTTTGATGAAAAATTAGTTTTAAAAAATTATTTGTTCCAGAGAAGAATTTGACGAAATAGTTTATCAATTTTTTTATGAACAATTAGTCTTTTTGGTTCAAAATTCATTTGTTGGGTTAAAAGTTTATCATTTTTAGTTCATAATTTATCTAATTTTTTGAAAATTCGTCTTATTCTCGGTGAAAAATTAAAATTTTCGGTTGAAAATTAATTTTTTAAAAGTTATTCTTTCTCGATATAAATTTAATAATCTTGGTTGAAAATGTAACACTTTTGATTAAAATTTGTCATTTTTGGTAGAAAACTGATTTTTCTGAAAAAAATATAGATGCAAAGTATAAAACAGATGTTATTGAAAATGTGCCTTCTTTTGTAAGAAAATTCCTCTCTAATTAAAATTCGACTATTTGGTTGAATTTTTTATTGATGATTTATCACTTGAGTGGAAAGTTTATTTCTTTAGTTTAAAAGTTGAAAGAATAAGAAGGTCTTATTATGAAATTGCGAAACTAATCTAGTCTCTTTTCAATTTAGAATGATTTTCTTCTCATTGTTTGAAAAAAGTTTTAAAAAATAAATAATGTCTGTGAATAAAGAATGGGTCGTCGTTCTAGAAAATATTTTTAAAGAAAATTAATTTTTTTAATAAATAATTCAACTACATTTTTTTGAAAATTTACATTTCATTATTTCTTGTTGAAAAGTTATATTTTTTAGTTGAAAATTGACGGAATTTATTAAAAATTGGTATTTTTTTTTCCAAAAACTGACCTGTTTGGTTAAAAAATGATGTATTTCATGAAAAATTATTCACTTTTAGAACAAATTAATTTTGTTTTTTTAAGTAAAATAATTTAAAAGAAAATTATTCTAATTTAGCCTGGTTAAATGAATAAACTATTTATATTGATTATGTATTATTTCCTGAAGATCCACGAAAATGAAAATAATTTTTAATTTCGGGGACATTTCGTCTCTTTCCGAAAACTAATATATGTTTGTGCAAAAAAATCCATAAATGAAAAATATGGGTTTTGCAAGATTTTTGTGCTAATTATGATTTTTTGGTTTTCCTTTTTAAACAAAATGATTTCTAGTACACGAAATATATTTTATATTGATGTTTAGATATTTGCATTAATTGTTCAAACATGTTGTCCTGTAATATGACCTTTTACTTTATAATTTTACACTTTGGATGAAAAAATTCAACTATTTTGATAAAAAAATTTCCCAACAATCGTAATCACTGGAAACTTTTAATTATGCTATCAATGTCGAAAATGACTTTGCAATATATGTGGAAAATATATCCTAACATTAAAAGTCGTTAAATTTATTTTAAGAATTGCTTAAAAATGACTGTAAAAATGTAAAAAAGCTTCTAAATACAAAGGAAAATATCAATACTTATTTCTATGACATATTTAATTTTGTAAGAACATTTTAAACTTTTCAAAAAAATTTAAAAGATATCCAAATCTTTTTTGACTTTGTGGAAAAATTTAGTCAATTTAAAAATTACTTAGCAGTTTTAGAAGTTTAAAAAAATTGAAAAATATTTTTTAACTTAGAAATACTTCAACAAAATTTTAAAATATTTTTAAATGTTTTAAGAATTCAAAAAGAGCTTCACATCTTCTAAGCTACCTGTATTTTTCTCTAATATTTTGTAAAAAGCTGCGACAAGGAAGAAAAATTGTATTTTTTATTAGACATTATTATAATAATGTAAAAAAATCTATTTTCACGAGCGGGCACGAGGGGAATAAATATCAAATGGGGTGCTTAAAGAAGTATTTTTTATTTTTTAAGTATTTTTGTTTTCTAATCCAAAATTGGTAACATGCAATTAATTACTGTTAAAATTTTATTTATTTGATTAGTGAAAAGTAAGCCACCAAATATGAGTAGAAAATTACTCGTTCAAGTAATCTACATATTTTTAAATTTAATATTGAAAAATTAATTCCTTCTTAAAGAAAAAGTTATTTATGTCTCTATATAACAATTAAAATCAGGTTATCGAAATAAACGAGATGAGAAATAACAAATTTTAAGAAAATAACGCGATGATTTTACATTCTTAGCTATATTGAACTAATAAGTTTGTCCTTAGTGGACACAAAATTTGGCGACGTCTTTACGACGTCGTTAGGACATCTTTACGATATCTTTACGACATCCTATGTCCATTTCGTTTCTGTGTCTTTGCGATATCGTAAAGACATATTAACGACATGGACATAGGATGTCGTAAAGTTGTCGTAATGATGTCGTAACGATGTCGTAAAGACGTCGCCAAACTTTGTCCCCACTGGGTCATTGTGAAATTGTAAACATTACATTGCATGCCTCAATTTAAAAATAGCAGAATTCTCTTTTCGATATTAAACATTTTTCAGTTACATTATAGGTAATCCTCGAGATTTTATTTATTTAAAGCTGAGCAAAAACAAAACAAACAAATTTTTACACACATTATCTGATGGCAGATAATTTTTATCACAAGAAGGATAAAAAAGATCCTTCACCGGATAATTGTAGTTTTCAATTGTTTGCAGCATTTTTATCCAACATGAGATAAATAATATCTCAGAAATTTACTCTACATCTATTGAAATAAATTGGTATTAATGATGTATCTTAGATAGATGGCCAAATTTAAAAAATGAGGTCAAAGGCTATAGAAGTTTCGCGAAAATGTATTGATCAAATTTTTTAAATTTGAATGTTGTTTTCTGCGAATCATTCTTCGTCTCGCTGTATTAATTCAGTAGAATGCCACTAGATTGATGCGGAAATTTAGTGAAATTTTGAAATATTTGATCATCCGTGTATGCTTCATATCCGCATTTTTTTCGTTCAGCATTAGAAAAAAATTTTTCGAAACAGAAAAAGATCAAAGCTATTTAAGGCACGAAATCTCTAACAAAATCAAAAGGTTAAACAGATTGTTCTATAAAAGAGACTAGTCTCCTCAAAATTGATCATTCACCTTCGAGAAAGCAAAAAGTTAAAAAAAACAGTGGTTTCTGTAGCTACAATGTGGGCAGAAATTCTCATGTGTGTAGTTTTCCTAATCACTATCGGTAAGTTTAATACTCACAACATTAAATAATTTTACGATTCAAATTTTTATAAAATTGTGACTTCTAAACTGACCTTATATTCAGAAATGTATCTAAATTAAAAAATCCGAGGTTGAAACAAACATAGCTGACTCGTGTTATCCAAGCTTCTATTCCGATTGGTTACTAATCTAAATACTCTCCACGTTGAAATTGAAAATTGAAATCTAATAAAAAGGTTTTGAAATCTTGCAAAATACCATATAACATTTACAAACCTCCGAAAACTTTTAAAGGCGTTCGAGTCCCGCTCACCATGAGATGTGGAAGAAAAGTTAGAAAAATTTGAATTCCATCCATTCTTTGCATTCCTAATTTTTGCCTGAGTTTCGTGTTTCCTGATCTGGGGACACTCTGTAAATATGTTCAAAAAAGATATCCATATGACTAATCGAAAGTTATGGAGAGACCCCAGTAGGCACAACATTTTGCGACGTCTTTACGACATCGTTACGACATCTTTACGACAATTTTACGACATCCTATGTCCGTGTCCTTTCGGTGTCTTTGCGATATCGTAAAGACGCCCCAACGGCATGGAGATAGGATGTCGTAAAGTTGTCGTAACGATGTCGGAACGACGTCGTAAAGACGTTGCAAAACTTTGTGCCCACTAGGACTATTTTAATGCTCCTAAATTTATGAATTTCTATTGAATTTTACAGACTTAAGCTCTCAAGCCTCGCAGGACGACAGAAGCGCAATACCACCAAAGCTTTCTAAATACCCTGAATATTTTCAGCATATTTTGGCCGAAGGAAAGGACCCTGCCCTTATTGAAAGGGCTAGAGTGTCCGAAGAACAGAGGGATAAATATAAGGTTTTCGCTGATAAGAGGATGGAGGCTAAACGAGCGAGAATGGAGAATAATAGAGTTAATCAGCATGAAAGGGCCAAACAGAAACGACTTATGCAGGCTAAAGAATTTAAAGAAGCCCGGGCTCAATTGCGAGCATCTTGGGCAAACCAGCCTCAAACTGTGCAAGTTGATCATCCCATTGAGCATAATATTTCCGAAAATGATAACGAGGCTAAACGAATGAGAAAAGAGCCAAAGGGTAAAGAAGCAGGTTCTTCGAACATGCAGACTCAAGCTGGCCAG
>NC_046660.1:7310545-7331877 GCF_010883055.1 Belonocnema kinseyi | reverse complement strand
CGATATACCGCATATAAATATGTATAACTATCATGGTTGGCGATGATGAACTTCTGTATCTCGACGTAATTCAGAAAAAAGTGTTTCCAGTTAAGAAATAAAGTTGAAAAATTTGTCAAAGTGTTGAATCGTCGGCCTCATTTATGTTAAAACAAAAACTTGTTATTGAACCTCGTATAATTTCAAACACATGTAAAATCCGTTGAAAATAAAAACGTATATAATTTATGATTGAAATTTATTAATTTGCCTCATATTATTTAAATAGTTGTAATTTTTTATTTGGATCTTTCACTTTAGGACGTTAGTTTTTTTAATCGCGAGAGTTTCCGAGAACAGTCTTATCTTTAATCAGAATCAGTTTTTCCTCAAGCTGAACATTAGTATCTTTAAACTGGAACATCTTACTCTCAGAGTGGGCAATCTTACCCAGTGGGCACAAAATTTGGCGACGTCTTTATTATTAAAAATCATAGAAAACTATTCTATGATTTTTAATAATTGAACATTTTTTTAAGTTATATTGCAAAAAATTTGAAACGAAAAAATATTTTAATAAAAAAAATTTCTCTTGAAACTATATCGTGTTATTATTATAAACAAATTAAAAAATCAAGTGCCTTATTCAGACGTTTGTCGTCAGAAAATGTCGTTTTTTCGATGTCCATTTTTTTAAAATTAGGATACTCATAATAATTCCAGGAAAATTCATAATTTGTTGATAAGTTTTCTGATTTTTTTAACAAATTTAATAAACAAATGCATTATTTGGGCATTTGTCGATGGAAAAACTCGTTTTTTTAAATGTCAATCCTTTGAAGTTAAAAAAAAAGTTCTTTTGTTTTTAGTACTTACAGTTAGCCTACATAAGAAGGTTGGAATACAAATAATAATAAAACAATACATTTAATATTTGTTATAAATAAATACTATATATATGAAAAGTCGGGACACTCACGAGTCTGAAGAAAGTTCTACTTTCATTGCCAACAATTGACTTGAGGCTTCCATAATTATGCATTTGTTTATCAAATTTAAAAAAAAATCATCAGATTTATAAACAAATTATGAATTTTTCTATAATTATCATGAGGTTCCTAATTTAAAAAATTGACATAAAAAAATTCTGACCACAAATGCCTGAATAATGCATTTGTTTTTTAATTTTGTTTATAATATTAACAAAAATAGTCTTAACAGAAATTTTTTCCACTAAAGTATTGCTTCTATTCAAATTTTTTGCAAATAACTAATAAAAGACATAAGGTTCTTGAAAATTAGAGAAGATCTTTTCAACAAATAATTTGTTTATAAAAAAATTGTTTGTTTATTGTATCATTATGGAATATGTTTATATAATGTAAATTTATGACATCACAACTAAATTAAGAATTATGCGCAGCAACATTCTGACAACATTCTGGCAATTAGTTTTTCTTTAAATAAATTGTGTAAACGAAAAATCTGACTAAATTGTTTGCCAATTTTTTCATAAACATTCATTGTTTTTCGTTGCAACTTCATTTGTTCCATTTGAAATTTTACTATTGCTCCAAAAACGTATGCTGCTTTGGTTAAAAACTTGTTTCTCTAACTGAAAATTCTCTATTATATTCTTTGTTCAAATTTTTTTTTTATTAAAAAATTTATCTACTTTATTGAAAATTTGTCTTATTCTCGGTAGAAAATTAACTTTTTTGGTTAAAAATTTAATCATTAGGCTAAAAAGTACACTAAATAATTACATTTCAGACCAAATGAATGAATTTTCAACCAAAAGTATTAAATGTTTACAAAACAAATTGGCATGATTTTTAAGCCTACAAATTATTAATAACAAATTGATAGATCGTTTTTGAGTAAGCAACTTTTGTCTGTTTATTTTTTCCTTAACTTGTTTCGTTTTCCCAAAAACATAATTCGTTTATTTTCAATGCTATTTTTCAAGATATTAACAAAAATATCCATCTTAGCGAATTATAATAAATCAAAAATTTGTACCTTTTTTGGGTCAACAACTTTTGTTTATTAATTTTATTCGTACCTTTTGCTCTTTTTCAAAAATTAAATTTCTTTTGTAACGTTATTTTCAAATTGTTTAATTTTTGATTTATTTTTACGACCTCTTTGCTTAGAGAACAATTTTTATCCTTTCTTTTTCTTTTCTTGATTTTGTCGTTTGTCCAAAAATTAAATGTTTCATTTTAATTATTAATTTTGGCGAGGAAAAAAAAACAAATTCGCGTTTTGTGCGGTGAAAATGGGATCTCAGTGGGCACAATTTTTGGCGACGTCTTTACAACATCTTTACGAAAACTTTACGACATCCTATGTCCATGTCGTTAAGATGTCTTTACCATATCGTAGATAAGTCGTATGACCTGACGATCTCTTTATGATATCGCAAAGACACCAAAACGACACGGACATACGATGTCGTAAATATGTCGTAAAGATGACGTGAAGATGTCGTAAAGATGTTGCTAATCAACAAAATTTTGTATGCACGTAGCGAGCAAAAAAAATTTTATTCGAAAAGTGAAAATATTAAGGTGAAATTGATCACGTGTCTGAATAATTCTCTTGTTTTCATTTCAAACCAGCAACTTGTAAACGTTTTGTTGCAGAGGTGAAGATATTATCGGACAAATGCAGAAAAGCTTCTAAATTCATAGAAAAATATAAACGATAATTTATTAGGCATAATAAATTGTATAAGAATATTTAAAACTATTCCAAAAAATTTTGAAAGATATCTGAATTTTTTTAACCTAATGGAAAATTTTGAGTCAATTTAAAAATTACTTAGCAGTCTTAGACGTTATAAAGATTAGAAAAATATTTTTAAACTTAGAAATACTTCAAAATAATGTAAAATATTTTTAAATTTCTTTAGAAATTCAAAAAGAGCTCCACATCTTCGAAGCTGCCTTGAATTTTTCTAATATTTTGTAAAAAGCTGCGACGAGAATAAAAAGTTTAATTTTTGGACCAGACATTATAATCAGAATGTAGAAAAAATCTATTTTCTTAATCGGGCACTAGGGGAATAAATATCAACTGGGGTGCTTAAACGAATATTTTTTATTTTTTAAGGATTCTTGTTTTCTAGTTCAAAATTGCTAACATGTAATTAATTACTGTTAAAAGTTTATTTATTTAATAAGTGAAAAATAAGCCACCAAATATGAGTAGAAAATTACTCGTTCAAGTAGTCTACATATTTTTTGATTCAATATTGGAAAATGAATTGCTCGTTAGAAAAAAGTTATTTGTGTCTCTATATAACAATTAAAATCAGGTTATCGAAATGGACGAGATGAGAAATAAAAAATTTTAAGAAAATAACGCGATGGTGTTACATTCTTAATTCTATTGAAGTAATGAGTATGTCATTGTGGAATTGTAAACATGACATTGCACAAAGCTTGGCGACGTCGTTACGACATCTTTACGACAACTTTACGAAATCCTATGTTCATGGCATTAGGGCATCTTTACGATATCGTAAATAAGTCGTTTGATCTGACGATGTCTTTATGATATCGCAAATACACCGAAACGACATGGACATGGGATTTCGTAAAGTTGTCGTAAATATGTCGTAACGATGTCGTAAAGACGTTGCCACGTTTTTTGCCCACTGGTATCAAATTAAACAAAAATTAGGGGAAAAGCTATAGAAGTTTAAAAAAAATGTATTCATAATATCTTTTCAATTCGAACGCTGTTTTCCGCAAATCATTTTTCGTCTCGCTGCTTTAAGTTGGTGGAATGCCACTAGACTGATGGGTAAATATAGTGAAATTTAAAAATATTTGAGATTCCGTATATGCTTCATATCCGCATTTTTGTCGTTCAGGACTAGAAAAAAAATGTTTTCGAAAAAGAAAAAATGATCAAAGCTGTTTAGGTGACGAAATGTCAAACAAAGTAAAAAGTTAAACAGATTGTTCTATAAAGTGAGACGTCTCCACAAACTTCATCATTTACCTTCTAAAAAGCAAAGACTTAAAAAAAAATCAGTGGTTCCTATAGCTACATGTGGGCCAAAATGCTCATATGTGTAGTTTTCCTAATCACTATCGGTAAGGTTAATACTAACAACAATAAATAATCTAAAAATGAAATTTTTAATTTAATTATAACTTCTTAGCTCGAAGATAACGAATGCAGTAGAATAAAACACTGAAAAATTTTAGACCTTACATTCAGTAGTAGTATAAAAATCTATTTAAAAATCACTGAAAACCTTTAAAATAATCTTAAATACTTCCAATTATTCGAAACATCTTGAAATTTTTTGAAAAGTGCAGAATTCCTTAGATTTCTTAAGGACACTTAAAAATATTTCCGGTCCTTAGAAATTTTTTAAGATCCCTTTAAATTATTTAAATCATAAATTCTCTCTAATATCTTTAAATGCCCTTGTATTTTTTATTTTATTTTTTTTTTATTTTTTAAAATCCTCTGAAAACCATTAAAAGCTCTTGAAAATTATTGATAAATTCGAAGAATACACGAAAATATTTCAAATTCCTTGAATCCCTTTAAATAATTGGAATGGATCAAAAACTCCTTAGAATCCTTCAAACTCCTTGGAAGTACATTCAAATTATTCGAATCTACTGAAAATTCCTTAGAATCTTGCAAAATACCAAATAATATTTAAAAACCTCTGATATCTTTTAAAATCACTAACAAATTTCAGGAGGTCTTGAAAATTTCTTTGATTTGGTCAAATTATCCTCAATATTTGTAATCTCTCAAAATCCCAGTGGGCTCAAAATTTGGCGACTTTTTTACGACAATGTTACGACATCTTTACGACAACTTTACGACATAATATGTCCATGTTGTTTCGGTTTCTTTGCGATATCGTAAATAAGTCGTTTGATCTGACGATGTCTTTACGATATCGTTAAGACACCCTAACGATATGGACATAAGATGTCGTAAAATTGTCGTAACGATGTCTTAACGACGTTGTAAAGACTTCACCAAACTTTGTGCCCACTGAGATACCTTAAAATAATTGAAAATTTTTTAAAAGTTCTTTATAATTTTTTTGAAAATTTAAAATTAGTCTAAAGATTTTTAAATCCTTTAAAATCTATTTGAATTATTGGAATTTTTAAAATTTATGTGGAAGTTTTTAAAATACCCCAAATGGTGACTGAAGTGATCTTTTGATTTCAAAAATTTATAATGTGAAATTTTCATTTAAAAA
Source organism: Belonocnema kinseyi (assembly GCF_010883055.1). NCBI lineage: Eukaryota > Metazoa > Arthropoda > Insecta > Hymenoptera > Cynipidae > Belonocnema > Belonocnema kinseyi. The sequence continues at coordinate 7,326,647 of NC_046660.1, read as the reverse complement.
AGTGATTTGAGATAAAAGTGACTTAAGATGACTGTTTGGCAGCCCTGATTATTATCGGCAGTTATTTCAAGTGATTCTTAAACAAATTCCCTGAATTTTGCCATTTTCTTTAAAAATTTCTGATTTTTGCCCGAGATTCGTATTACCTGAACTGCGGCCACTCTGTAAATATGTTCAAAAAAGATCTCCATTTGACTAAACAAAAATGATGGATAGATTATTTTGATGCTCCTAAATTCATGAACTTCTACTTAATTTTACAGACTTTAGCTCTCAAGCCCGGCAGGACAAAGGAAACGACATACCACAAAATCTTTCTCAATACCCTACATTTTTTCAGCATATTTTGGCCGATGGACAAGACCCTATCCTTCTTGAAAGGGCTAGAGTGCATGAAGAAGAGAGGGCTAAATTTATGGATTCATTAGAGGAAAATAAGTTGCAGGCTAAACGAGCGCAAATAGAGAATAATAGGGTTATCCGGAATGAAAGGGCTAAACTGAATCGACGTAAACAGGCTAAAGAGTTTTATGAAGCCCAGGCTCAATTGCGAGTATCATCGACAAAGCAGCCTCAAACTGCGCAACTTAATCATCAGATCGAGCATAATATTTCCGAAAATGATAACGAGGCTAAACGAATGAGAAAAGAGCCAAAGGGTAAAGAAGCAGGTTCTTCGAACATGCAGACTCAAGCTGGCCAGTCTCATCATCCGATCAACCCTAATTTTTCTGAAAATCACAAAGCTCAATCGCAATCTTCTTGGGCAATGCAGAATCAACATGGTCAATCTCATCCACCAGCTGGATCATCTTCTCCCAGTGAAGAAGATTATTCGCCGCTGATCCCAAACCTACATCCTAACCGATATACCGGATATGACTGAATTTTTATCTGCCATAGTCGGCAAAGTGGACCCAGTAGGCACAAAATTTGACGACGTCTTTAAGACATCGTTACTATGTCTTGACGACGTCGTAAAGACGTCGAAAAACTTTGTGCTCACTGGGTATCTCAAAGTGTTGAATCGTCGGCCTCATTTATATTAAAACAAAAATTTGTCATTGAATCGTGTATAATTTCAAACACATATAAAATCTGTTGAAAATAAAAACGTATATAATTTAACATTAGACTTTATTAATTGAGGAATTCTGGACAAGAACGCGACAGGCGCTCGAGAACGAGTAAAAGTATTGTCCAGGCTGTGACGTCAGGTATCAAAAGTGAAACTCGAAATGAATTTAGTTTATCAACTAATTAACCAATTTCTTTTTGAGTTCTATTCGTGACTATCTAGCGGAGGCGACAGTGTCCAAAAAGGGTCAAAAGTTCATTTCAAATGTTTTTTTTTAATCCGTATGAAAAACCACGTTTTTAGACATCGTTACGGCATCTTTACGACAAATTTACGACATCCTATGTCCATGTCGTATCGCTGTCTTTACGATGTCGTAAAGACATAGTCAGATCATGCGACTTATTCACGATACCGCAAAGACACCTTAACGACATGGACATAGGATGTCGTAAAGTTATCGTAAATATGTCGTAACGATGTCGTAAAGACGTCGCCAAACTTTGTGCCCACTGGGTGGCGTAGTCTTGGCCAAACCTATACTATAACCACACTCTGAAAACTAGGATTTGATTTAAGATTTGGCAATGAAATTTGGCTTGAAATAATAGTCATCTGTCAACAATTACTAATTCTGCTCAAACAAATTCTAAACATTAAAGTTCAAAAACCGAAACACAGTAGGGACAAATCAGGAATCCGTGGGCAAATAAGTTTTAGCCCAAACTATTGGATCGATTAACATTTTTTTTTAAATTAAAGCTAATGAAATTTCTAACAAAGTTGTTGAGGCATATTTTTTTTACATTGTAAATTTTGTTAGTTAACAATTAAAAGTTATCCAACAAAATCAAAGATACCTGTTTTGTGCAATTTCTGGATTTCAGAAAATTATTGTTATTTTTCAAACAGGACTATTTGAAAAATGCATAAAATTGTCATTTTTCATTAAAAGGACTTTGTTTTTACTTAAATGAACTTAAAATATGTTAAAAATACCTCATAATATAATACTGGGTTATAGCAAAAAATAATGTATATTTGTTTAAATAAATTAAATAAACATATTCATTGTATTTTTATTTTTCAACGTCATAACAGAGACCTAGCTTAAAAATTGTAGTCGCTTTCGTGAAAAACAATATAATCTTTCCATTTGAAAACAACTTTAAAATAATTTTTTTATTAAATTTGTTTAAAAATTGTGCATTGTTGTCTAAAAGCAAAATATCACAGTAAAAGCTCATTGGTTATAAACGTTTAATTAAGTTGTTTTAAAGAACCTAAATTCATCTACTAAAACAAATTATGATTTTGTTGATGACAAATTATGGTTTTGTTTATCACATTTTTTCAAAAAAATTACTAAAATTTTATTATTAAAATCATAACTATAGAGAGAAACTAGCAAGACAGTAGGGATTTATTTCTTTAAAAAAACGAAATCTATATGTTAAAAAATAGCAAAATAATAAATTTATTTATTTGATTTGTTTAAACACATATTCATTTTTTTATAACCAAGTATCATATCAAGAGATATTTTAAACATATCAGAAGTTTATGTTAAAAAAACTAATTCCTTTTACCGAAAAATGACAACATTATGCATTTATTAATTAATTTCGTTTAAGCAAATAATACTTTTTTTTAATGATAAATTTAGGCATTTTTTTAATGTATCTAAATTGTTTTTTCTTTGGATTTCGACTTAAAAAGGCACACCTGAAGTATTTATATTTCAGTTTTACTGAAAATCTCATTTTGGATGATTAATTCGTCTATAAAAATTGTAAAAATTTTTTTTAATATCGCATACTGCTAGAAAATATTCAAGGCAAGTTTTCCTACTAATTCTGTATATTTTCGCGAGAATTGAATAAATGATCAAAAAATGGCATCTTCGAAATTTAATTTTTTTAAATGGTAAATGGTGAAATAACCAAAATATGCTACTAATTTTATACAATACTAATTATACTAATTTATACTAACACTAATACTTATACTAATACTAATTTTATATACTAATTTTTACTAATTTTTAATTAAGTCTTTCAATTTTTTTCATAAATGTCGTTTTTCCGTCGACAAATTCCCAAATAATGCATTTGTTTATTAAATTTGAATAAAAAATCATTAAATTTATGAACCAATTCTGAATGTTGATGAAATTAACATAAAGTTTGTCAATTAAAATGACAAGCATCCAAAAAAAAACGAATTTTTCTTCTACAGATGTCTGAATAATGCATTTGTTTATTAAGTTTGTTTATAATATTAAAAAGAATATTTTAAAAGGACATTTTTCATTAAAATATTTTTTTCCATTGAAAAACCGTTAAAAATTTACTTTTTCCCCACTGAGCATCGTTAGGGTAGTTTACCCTAAAATTAAAAATTATAAGTATTGGTCCAGTGAAATATTTATTACCATTATTTAATTAATTTTTAATTGTTTACACCAATGAAATTTGTTTGAATAATTTTTGTAATTAAAATTATTAATATTTCTTCAGTGGAATATTAATTAACAATGTTCGATTAATTTTAGTTCTTCACATTTTTCAAAATAAAAATTATTACTTAAATATTACTGATAAATTATTAATTATCAAATGAATTATTAATCAGTAATTAATTTTTGGTGATAAATATTTTACTAAACCCACAGAAATCTTTTTTCTTTTTAAAAAATCGAACCGAAATTATTTAAACAAATTCCATTTGTTTAAATAATTGGGAATTAATGCACTAATGTTGATAAATATTCCATTAGATCAATAGTTAGCATTTTTAAGGGAAAAAACGAATTTTCAGAAAAATAATTATTCATAAAAATTCCATTTGTTTAAACAGTTAAAAATTAATGAACCAATGTTATTAAATATTTCACTAAACTAATAGTAATAATTTGAAGGGGCAAACAAATTTTGAAGAAAAAAATTTAAACAAATTCCATTTGTTTAAATAATATAAAAATTAGATAGATAGGAAAATCCAAATCAAAACCACTATTAAAATAGAAAAATAAAAATTAGACAAATTTCACAGCCCTGTAAATGTCTTTCAAATGATCTTGATGTAACGACCATTCTTAAGGTCCTGTTAAATTAAGTTTTTGCGCAAAATTTGTTCAGGAGATTTTTCTAAATTCGAGAAACTTTGAATTCCGAAAATATAGAAAGTTTGGAAATTAAAAAAAATTTAATTCTAAAAGTCAAAATCTCTTGAGTTATCTTCTGAATCCATGGAATTTAAGCAATTCGTAAAATTCTCAGAATTAATTTTATTCACGGAATTCATAGAATTTATGTAAGGTCTGGTCGCTCGGAATTGCGGGTTTCAGAGAATTATCGTAATTCGCGGAATGCCTGGAATAAAGGAATTCACGAGATTCAAAGAATTTATAGAATTCATGGAATGCACGGAATTCAAAGTATTTACGGCATTCACAGAATTCACGGCATTTAAAAATTCAATGAATTTACGAAATTCAGGTATTTTACGGAATTAAAAAAAAAAATCAGGAATTCACGGTATTCATGGATATCACGGAATTCACGGCTATCACGAAATTCAGGGAATTCATGGAATTCACGGAATTCATGTGATCTAGGGAATTCATGCAATTCAAGGAATTGAACTAATTGGACTAATTGGTGGAATGTATGGAATTGATGGTAAATTTCTTGAATTCCATAAATTCCATGAACTCCGTGAATTTCATGAATTCCTCGAATTCCATGAAGTCTGAGAATTCCGTGACTTCTGCGAATTTCATAGATTTCATGAATGCCTTCATTTATATGAATTCCGTGAATTCCATCAATGTGATAAATTTCGTGAAAAATTAATTGTGTGAACGAAGAATTTGACTAAATTGTTTGTTAATTTTTTTTTGAACAATTAATCTTTTTGGTTGAAAATTCATTTTTTTCGTTTAGAATTTATCATTTTTAGTTAAAAAATTATCTCATTAATTGAAAGTTCATCTTATTCTCGGTTAAAAATGAACCTTTCTGGTTAAAAATTAATTAAATTTATTACAAATAATAACAATTAAACTTATTCGTTGAAAATTCATCTTTTTCTTGAGAATGAACTTTTTTTAGATAAGAATGTAGAAAATTGATTTGCTAGAAAATTGAAATTTTGCTAAAAAATTGATCTTGTTTGTTCAAAAAATTAACTTATTTTGCTCATACCTGGTCATATTGTTTAAATTTCAAATTTTAAACTACTCAATTATTTGATTGTAATTGCAACTGCTTAGCTAAACTTATTTTTCTTTGCATCAAATTGATCTTCCTTCCTTGTAAATCTTTTTTGTTGAAAATGCATTTTGTTGCTTAAAAATTCCTTTTTTAAAAGAAAATTAATTTTTTAAATAAATTATTTAATCACATTTTTGTTAAATTTACGTTTTATTTTTTCTTGTTGCAAATTTATAATTATGAGTTTAAAATTGATCTAATTGTATAAACTATTTATGCTAATTAATTAATAAATATATTTAAAAAATAATTTTTGAAATTTCTTAATAAAAAAATAATATAAAATACTAAGATATAATGATGGTGTCTATTTGAACTATTTTAATATTCAATTAGCAAATTCAATTTAGAAAAATTAATTATTTAAACAAATTAATATTGCTTATAACTATTTTCTTTATTATTGCTAGAAAGTTGCGGCTTCTTATGAAATTTTTAACCTTTTACCCACTTTTTACTTAATAAAGTAATGAATACTGCAAGTTAACAACCATTGATGATTAAACAATTTTCTCTTAGATAAATGCTAAAAAGTTGTTGTTTTTTTTAACTTTTGAAATTTTTGCATATTTCTAACTTAGTAAGATAATAATTAATGCAAGTTAACAAACGTGCTCATTTAAACAATTGCTTATTGTTTATGACAATTTTTTCTTAGAGTAAAGCTAGTAAGTTGCTTTTTTCTGAAATTTTTTTTTGCTTTGACTTTTTAGTTATGAACAAATAATAAGTCTACCTCAATGAAAATAATTTTTTTTTAATTTGAAAAATAACACCGCAATTTGTAGCAAATTGCGATTTTTCACTCCAGAAAGAAATAAAATTTGATTAAAATAGTTGAAACATTGTTTAAACCAAAATGAAGTTTCAAACCAGAAAATTATTTTTTTACTACAAAAATCCAGAATTTGCAAGTGAGAAAGTTCAATCTTTAAAAAAATGGAAAAATTGCATTTTCAGTTACAAAATTAATTTTAAACAAAAAAAGACTGTTTTAACTTGAAGTTGAATTTCCAACCAAAGAAAGCCTTTAATCAAAAAAAGAAATTTTGAACAATTTAGTTTTTCTCTCAAGTCTTGAGATTTTCTTTCAAGTAGTTAAATTTTCAATTTAAAAAGATTGAGCCAAAAAAATGTAATTTCTACTAAGAAAGATGAATTTTTAAATCAAAAAATAAATTTTTAAAAAGTTGAATTTTCTGTTAAAAAAGATTTATGTTGACTTTTTGAGATCAAAATATGAATTTTAAAAGAAGAATTAAGTTTCTATGAAAAGAAATTGAATTTTCAATCCAAAAGACGACATTTTAAATGAATAAGGTGACTTGTTAATAAAATGTTAAAAGTCTTTTTCCAATATACTTTAATTTTTATCAAAAAAGAACAAATTTGTCTTACCACGGATGAATGTTTTTATGATAAAAATTTTAAAAATAGTTGAATTTTCATTCAGAAAATATTTTAGTGTATTTTTCAAGAAAAAAATATGAACTTTTGACAAGAAAAAAGTTCTAGAAAAAAAGAATTTTTAATTTTTACAAAGTTGACTTTCTCGAACCAAAAAGGATGAAGTAAAACCAAGAAATGTGAAATTTTAAATTAAAAGGATGACTTGTTAATAAAAGGTTTAATTTATCTTCCAAATATATTTGCATTTTAATCCAAAAAGAAAAAATTTCTCTTCAAACAGATGATTTTTATTTAATACATTCTTTTTATATTCTCATTTTTACCCAGAAAAAATTGAATGTATTTAAAAAAAAATCAGCATTTTTAACAAAAAAAGTTTTCACCCTGATAAATAAATTTTTCAATTAAAAAAGTCGAATTTCTTCAAACAAAAAGGATAAAATAAAACAAGTAGTTTAATTCTGTAACAAATAGTTGTAATTTTATCCAAGAAGGATGATATTTCTCTTAAAAATGATGAAATTTTAATTTAAGAAAAAAACAAACAATAAAAAAGAATGGAATTTTCATCCAGAAAAGATTTTAGTTCTCTTTTCAGCAATAAAATATTACATTTAGACGCAAGTACATTTTCTATGCAATAATTAAATTTTTAACAAAACAGTAGAATGTTCAAACAAAAATTATCGCTTTTCAAAAAAATGTCTTAATTTTTAAACAAATAAGTCCATTTTTCTCGAAGAAACATAAAAAAAAGACAAAAACTTGCATAAAAGAGTTAAATTTTTAACCGAACAGTGGCATTTTATTTAAGAAAGATTAAATTCCTCTTAAGGCAGATGGATAAAAAAAACAAACATAAAAAAATATATTTTTTTCTAAATAAGATTCCAGTTTGATTTCAGACACAAAAGTAGGCATTGTAAACAATAAATTCATTTTCTACTAAATAGTCAAATTTTTAACGAATGCAATTTCTTTACTAAAAAAGTTATATTTTTAAATGAAAAAGACAAATTTTTAGAAAACATTTCATCCAGAAAAGACGTTACTTAATTTATCAGCAACAAAATATTAATTTTAAACAAAAGGTTAATGTTCTACTAAAAAAGCTGACTTTTTAAGAAAGAGCTGAATTTACAAACAAAAGTGATGACTTAAAAAAAAATTGATTAAATTTACAAAATAATAAAATTTATTTAAAGAAGGAATAGTCGATATATTTTCTAAGTCAATAATAAAAAAAACTATAAGCTTGGTAAAAAGAAAATTATTTGGAACTGTATATAATAATTTTAAAAAAGATTTGAGCATCGAAAAGTGAAAATTGAAAAAATGAGAAGGCCATATTGATAAATTATTAACGTGACCTAGTCTGTGTTCATTTTTAAAATTTTGCCATCTAATTATTTAAACAAAGTTTAAATAAATTCCTATCAGTGTTTTCGTGCGCTACTTTTCAAAACAGATCTGTTTTCGATTTTCAGAATTTTTTCTGGTTATATATTTTATTTCTTTTTCATAGAAAAATGCAGATGTTTAGCAAACTTAGTAAGAATTATTCGCCTCGAATTTTTCCCCTTCTGCAACATACATTATGAGTTCTCTTTAAAAGAAACCTTTTCAAATTTCACTAAATCTCAATGAAATTTTTTAAAAACAAAATAATTTATAAGAAATTAGTTAAATTCTTAACCCAAAAAGTAATTGTTACTAATAAAATACATTTTTGAAAAGTAGTTCAATTTTTCACCGAATAATTGGGTTTTTAACCAAAAAAGATAACTTTTTAAATAAATACTTCATTTTTCAATACAAATTTTTAATTAAATAAAAGAATTTTCTACAAAACCGGTGAATTTTTAACACGAAAATTTTAACTTGAAGAAAAAAGTTAATTTAAAACGAAATAGTTAAATTTTCCGCTAAGATAGTTGAAATACTTGATATTTTAACAAAGAATAATTATAAATTAAATAGAAACAGTTAAATTTAAGTATTGATAGAAATTTTAGAAAGATAGTTGAATTCTCAACTAAAACAAATAAAAAAAAGAAAACCAAAAAAATTAATTTTTAATCAAATTTCTGAATCTTCGAGAACAATCAAATTTTGATTAAAATCCTTGAATCCTTGACCAGAAAAGATCATTTAAAAATTTTTTATAAGAAATTTTTTTAAATTAAAAACTTCATCGTTTTTAGTAGAAATATTGCATCTATTTTTAAGTGAAAATGTAACCCAGTGGGCACAAAGTTTGGCGACGTCTTTACGACATCGTAACGACATCTTTACGACATCGTAACGACATCTTTACGACAACTTTACGACATCCTATGTCCATGTCATTGAGATGTCTTTACGATATCGCAAATAAGTCGTATGACCTGACGATGTCTTTACGATATCGCAAAGACACGGAAACGACATGGACGTAGGATGTCATAAAAATGTCGTGAAGATGTCGTAAAAATATCGTAAAGATGTCGTAACGACGTCGTGAAGACGTCGCCAAATTTTGAGGCCACTGGGAATTGTTTCATTGAAAATTCAACTATTTCCTAGAAAATTTGCTTTTTGTTTTAAATTTGTATTTTTGTCTTAAAAGGTCGATTGAAATCTTTTTAATTCATATGTTTTAGAAGCAATTCCATTTTTCTTAAAATTACATTTTTCCTGGATAAAAATGCCACTATTAGGTTGAAAAATTAACAATTTTGTTAAAAAGTCTTATTTTTTGGTGGAAAATTCTGATGTTTTGTTGCAATCTTAACGATTACGTAAAAAATTTACTTTTTGTTTAAATGGAATACTTTGGTGTTTTAAAGAGAACTATAATCTTTTTTGAAAGAAAATTCAACTATTCTTTTGAATTTTTTTTGTAATTCATTGGTTTTACTGATTTGTCGAAAATTCAAATATTTCGTAGAAAATTTACTCTTTGTTTAAAATTTGTATTTTTGTGTGAAAAAATAAAATTTTTTCTGGATGAAAGTTTAACTTAAAAAAACGTGTCGATTTTTATTATAAACTATTTTCTTACTTCATACCTTTTGGCTGACAAAATTCGCAGTTTTGGGTTGAAAATTAAATTTGTTTTTTATAAACTTACTTTTTGTGAAAAATTTCATATTTTAATCATTAAAAGTCAAATGACATGTTTTTAAATAGAAAATCCAACTATTTTGCCAACAATGTATCTTTGATTAAAAAATTCATCTGTATATAAAAAAATTCGTTAAGTTAAACATTTTATTGCAACTTGTGGAGTTTTTTATAAATTTATGATATTTATTTTTAATGCTTTTTCAATTTTTAGGTAAACAAATTTTGTTTATTTTTTTTAGTAGCTTTCTTTAATAAAAGAGAACTCACAATCACTAAATTTCAATCAATGCATTTTTCTTTAAATATATGTAGAATTCATGGAATTCGAAAAAGGTACAGAATTTTAAGAATTTAAGGAATGGAAAAAATTTAAAGAATTCGTAGAATTCAAGTAATTCCATAAATTCCGTAAATTCAAGGAATTCAAAGAATTCGAAGAATTAAGAATTTCATAGATTTTCACGAATTCGAAAAATTTAAGGAATTTGAAAAACTTAAGGAATTAGAAAAATTTAGGGAATTCGAAGACATTGGGTGAAGTGGAAGAATTCAAGTAATCAGAAGAATGTAAGGAATTCCAAAAAGATGTGGAATTCGAACCATTTGATAAATTCCAAGGATTGAATTAATAGGAGGAATTTAAGGCATTTAAAAAATTCCATGGATTTAAGGAATTCTGTGAATTCAGGTTATTGAAAAAATGTAAGCGTTTCGAAAAATTTTAAAGAATTCGAAGAATTTAATAATTCCAAGAATTCCAGCAATTCAAGGAATTCGAAGATTTTAAGTAATTCCATACATTCAAAGAATTTTAAGAGTTTAAGAAATTCAAAGACATAAAGAAATTCAAAGACTTCCAGGAATTCGAAATATTCAAGTAATTTGCAGAATTTAAGGAATTCGTCAGATTTAAGGAATTCTATGAATTTAAGGAATACAAAAAATTTAAAACATTCGAAGAATTTGAGGAACACTTAGAATTAGTGTAATTCCACGAATTTAAGGAATTCGAAGAATTGAAGGAATTCACTGAATTCAGGTAATTTACAAAATTTAAGGGTTTCGCAAAAATTAAGGAATTCTTATAATTTAAGGAATCCGAAGAACTCAAGCAATTACCGAGTGGACACAAAATTTGGCGACGCCTTTACGACGTCGTTACGACATCTTTACGACATCTTTACGACATCCTATGTCCATATCGTTTCCGTGTCTTTGCGACATCGTAAAGAGATCGTCAGCTCATACGACTTATTTACGATATCGTAAAGATATCTTAACGACATAGACATAGGATGTCGTAAAGTTCTCGAATAGATGTCGTAACGATGTCGGAAAGACGTCGCCAAACTTTGTGCCCACTGGGTTTGCAATAAATGTGCAAAATATATCCTAACAATAGCATTCGTTAAATTTATTTTAAGGTTTGCTATAAAATCATTGCGAAAAAATTTAGGGCGCTACCTTCACTCTAATTTTTCAATGCTTCCGGGATTGTTTAATTTTTGATTGAACTAATATTGTCAATCACCAAAATTCTGTGGGCACGTGACGAGCAGGAAAGAGGTTATTTGAAAAGTGAATAGAATAAGGTGAAATTGCTCAAGTGTCTAAAAAATTATTTTGTTTTCATTTCTAACCAGGAACTTGTTAAACGTTTTATTAGCGAAGGTGGCGAAATTTTCAGACAAATCCAAAACAGCTTCTACATACATAGGAAAACATAAATTTTTCTTTATTTGAAATAATTAATTTTATGAGAATATTTTTAAAAATTAGAAAAATTTCAAAAATATTCAAATTTTTTTAAACTTTAGGAACATATCAGCCAATTTAGAATTCTATATTATATATTATTATTTTTTTTATAATAATAAATAATCACTTTATGTCTTTGAATTTCTTAAACTCTTAAAATTCTTTGAATGTATGGAATTACTTAAAATCTTCCAATTCCTTGAATTGCTGGAATTCTTGGAATTATTAAATTCTTCGAATTCTTAAAAATTTTTCGAAACGCTTACATTTTTTCAATAACCTGAATTCACAGAATTCCTTAAATCCATGGAATTTTTTAAATGCCTTAAATTCCTCCTATTAATTCAATCCTTGGAATTTATCAAATGGTTCGAATTCCACATCTTTTTGGAATTCCTTACATTCTTCTGATTACTTGAATTCTTCCACTTCACCCAATGTCTTCGAATTCCCTAAATTTTTCTAATTCCTTAAGTTTTCCAAATTCCTTAAATTTTTCGAATTCGTGAAAATCTATGAAATTCTTAATTTTTCGAATTCTTTGAATTCCTATATATATATATTATATATATTATATATATAGAATTCCAATTTAAAAATATTTGTACACTTAAAAATCTTTCCCAAATTCTTAAAATATTTTCAAATTTCCTCCAAAATTCTAGAATAGGTCAACACCCTTTAAGCTGCCTGGAATTTTTTGTAATATTTTGTAAAAAGATGTAAAAAAACATTTTTTTAAATATTTTAGATTCGTTTAAAATTTTAAAATAAATAGTTTTAAAACAAAAATGTCGATTCTTCATGAAATCGAACTTTTAAACATTTTATTCTCGTTTTTTTTTACTAAAAATTATTATTGGTCTAGTGGAATATTTATTAACATTGGTTAATTAATTTTCAATGATTTAATTAAATGCAATTTGTTTAAATAATTTTATTTCTCGAACATTCGGTTTCCTCCTTAAAATTATTACTACTAGTCTAGTGAAATATTTTTAACATTGTTTTTAAAATTCTTTTTTATTCAAACAAATGGAATTTATTCAAACGGTTTTTTTCAGAAATTCTTTTTTTTCTTAAAAATTATTACTATTGGTCTGGTGAAATATTTATTAACATTAATTCATTAATTTTTAATTGTTTAAACAAATGTAATTTGTTTAAACCATTTTTTAAATAAAAATTATTAATATTTCTTCAGTAGAATAGTTATCAACATTGTTTGAATAATTTCATTTCAAAAAAAAAAAATTTGTAATAAAAATTATTACCCAAATATTACTGATAAATTACTTATTATTAAATTAATTATTAATCATTAATTAATTATGAAACAATGTTATTAAATTTTCAACTAAACTAATAGTAATAATTTTCAGGAAAGAAAAATTTTCGAAGAAAAACTATTTAAACTAATTGCATTTGTTTAAATAATTAAAAGTTAATTAACCAATTATTATAAATTTTCTGCTAGACCAATATTATTAGTATTCAATCAAAAATACCAGAATACAGTGTTCCAAAGGTCGATTTCATGATGAATGGACATTTTTTGTTTTAAAGGTTGTTTTCAGGTACTTGTGGGTTTTTTTAACCAGAAATTATTATAAAAATTTCAAAAAAATCTATTTTCTTAATCGGGCATGAGGGGAATAAATATCAACATGAGTGCTTAAAACAGAATTTTTTTTTAAAATATTTTTGCTTTCGAATTCAAAATTCGTAAGATTTAATTAATTACTGCTGCAATTTTACTGATTCGATTAGTGAAAAGAGAGCCACCAAAAATTAGTACAAAATTACTAATTCGAGCAGTTTACATATTTTTAAGAGAATATTATTTTGCGTTTTGTAAATTTTCAAATTTTTACTAAAACATGAAATCCTTCTCCGTACTCATAGTTAGATATTTAGATGAATGGTTTAAAAAATTTATTCTTATTCTAAATAATATTGAATTTGGTCAATGCTAGAAACTTACAGTTTTTTTTTAATTTTCAACATTTTGTCCAATTTACAATTAGATTGAGGTGAGGTGGCTAATTAACTAAAGTTGAAAACATCATTTTTTTAGGTAATTTATTATTATTTTTAATGATATTCAATTTGAATGATGCTAGAATTTGTGGATTTTTCTGAAATTTCCAACTTTTTGTCTAATTTCCAATTGGAGTGAAATTGATAATTAAAGTTATAAAATTAATGCTTAAAGACATTTATTATTATTTTTAAAAATATTAAATTTGGACAATGTTAGTACACTGCGGTTTTATTTAATTTTTAACTTTTAGTCAAATTTTTAGTTAGATTGAGGCGGATAACTAATTAAATTAAAAAAATTAATTGTATAAATAATTTATTATGATTATTGTTAACAATACTAAATACGAATAATTCTAGAAATGTACAGTTTTTTCTCAATTTTTCAAGTTTTTTGTATAATTTCTCAAAAATTAATTGTTTAAATAATTATTTGTCTTATTAAATGAACAAAGAAGTTGGAAATGGAAAGGTATATACCTGAATAGGGCACAGGAAAGTTAAAAAGGCCAGAACCAAAAGCAAATTTTTTGCACTTATCTAAGGGAAAATAGTTAAAAGCAATAATAAATTAATGAAAGTTCTATTTTTGTTAAAGTCGCATAATTATTATTATACTAAGTTAAAAGTGAACAAAAAGTTTAACATTTCACAAAAACGAACGCAATTACCTAACATTAATATAGAAAAACTAAATTTGAACAATTTATGCACTAAAAGAGTTTTTTATTTAAATCTATAAAAGTTAGTAAATAATTTATTATTTCAAAAACAATTTTTATATACAAATATTCATATCAGGTATTTTTGATGCAATAAAAGAAAGTTTTTTCTATAGATTTGATCACATATTACTTGGCAATAAAACTTAAGTGTCATATTTAGCTACGAAGTAAAAATTAATAATTGTTTAAGCTACCTTGATTAACAAACGCACCATTTGGCTATTTCTAAAGTTACAAACTTGATGTTTCGATGCAATTTACTGTAAATAACTAAATTCTAAATTGTTAAGAATATTTTAATGAAAGTAACCCAGTGGGCACCAAATTTAGCGACGTCTTTGCGACATCGTTACGACAACTTCACGACAACTTTACGACATCCTATGTTCATGTCGTTCTAGTATCTTTGCGATATCGTAAAGACATCGTCAGATCATACGACTTATTTACGATATCTTAAAGACACCTTAACGACACGGAAATACGATGTCGTAAAGTTGTCGTTAAGACGTCGTTACGATGTCGTGAAGACGTCCCCAAACTTTGTGCCCACTGGGAAACAATTTATTATTCTAAACAGCAATTGTGCAAGCAAATTTTTATGATTTTATTATTTATAAATAAAATATAGCTTTTTCATGGATTTAACAGCCAGTTATTGGTTATAGACAACAGCCAGTTATTGGTTATAGACAAATATAAGGAACAAATTAGCAAATAGTTTTCTTATCGATAAAAAAATTGTGTTTGCTAAAGGTGCTGAATATTAATGTAGGAATGACATTTAATTACAAAAATAGTTAAAGAGTTGGTAATAACCATTGTGGCCCCATATTAAAATTTGAGATTTTTACAAATTATAGTTCCCATCAATCGCCAGAACGACTTCAGGTATTCTTTAAAATAATGCGTATTTATTAATATTTGATTAAATATGAAAATTAAAATTTGTATAGACAAACAAATAATATTAAATATATATAAAAATTTGTCATAAGGACAACCGCAGGATTTCGCTGGGAGCGGGTGCTAATCTGAATCATTGCACCCGCTTCCAGCGAAATCGCGGTATAATTTCAGCCATAACCACGTCTCACAACCGTGAGATAGATGGCTACAGTCTGTAAAGGAATTAATACGACGATCCAGCAAAAGCCTCATGCACCCTAAGAACACGGAGTGACCCAAGGACAATTACCTTCTGCATTTTTCCCGCAAGTGTTCTAGCATATTTTTGACACGCAGGGATGCTTTTTAAGCTATTAGCAAGTGAAAGCTTGGCACCTCCAAGAGCGCCGATGATAAGGACGATCAGTTTAACAGAATATTCCGGGTACAATCGTTGCAACTCCTTTATAAGGTCTCGATACCTCTCTTTCTTTTCATTCTCCTTGGCTATGATGTTTTTGTCAGCTGGTGCCGAAAATTCGATAACGAACACGGTTCGCTTCTCGAAGTCAAGAAGAATTATGTCAGGCCTCAAGTGAGCAACAGAAACAATTGTCGAGAATATAAAGTTCCAGTATATGCGGCACTTTCCATTCTCGACAATTGACTCAATTTCCCTAGGAGCATTTAGATGAGCGATATTAAGGTGAATTCCGTAGGAGTGACAGAGATGGTAATAAAGTACTCTTAGTGCCGCATTGTGCCTTTGAATGTAGGTCGTTCCCGCGGGTATTGGACAACTAGATAGTATGTGA
>NC_046660.1:7297520-7310445 GCF_010883055.1 Belonocnema kinseyi | reverse complement strand
TAGCCTAAAAAAGTTCCACTGAAAAAAAAATAAATAAATGCAAAAGGGCCAAAATGTTGAATATGTTCAAATGATAAATATTTACATATAATTTTTAAAATAGAATTTAGATACTAATTTCACTTCATTAGCACCAGGGAAATTGTATAATTATAATAGAGGTATTCTGAAGAAAAAATAAACTTTTATTGTAAAAGTGATAGCTACTTAATTTAAAACCTCAAGCAATTAGTTTCATCGTAAAAACCAAATCATTTAAATATTCAATCATTTGAGAAAAAAAAGCATTAAGCAATTATTTTACATTGGAAATTCAAATAATTTAAAGCTTCAAACAATTTTTACATTGAAACATTCAAATAATTCTGAATTTATAATTTTTCAATTTTGAACTTGTCCTTGTAAAAATTTAATTAATTATGAGCTTTTAAATAATTCCAGAAAATATCAATTTTAGCAAAATCACTTTATAATTAATTAATGAGTTCAGAACGTAAAAATAATTTAATATTTATCTTCAGTGAAATGTATAAATATATAATTTTTTTAATTCAACTAAAAAAAATTATTGTAATGGAGACATTTTAAAAAACTCAGTTTTTTACTGTAAAAATAATAGTTAATATTCAATTAAATATCCTGAATGCAAATAATCAATTTATGTTTCTTCATCAAAAACAAATTATATTCAATTGAAAAAAATTAGTTCCTAGTTAGTCAATTAGTTTATAATATAAAAAGCATTAAAAAACTATTTGCATTGAAAAAATTAAACAAAAATTTTAATACTTGAACATACACTTAAACTTTTTTGCAGAAGGTTTTTTTTGCATTAAATATAATTTAATATATAAAAAATGAATTTTTTGAAATGAAAATGTACCTTTTTCATTCCTCATTAAAAGAAAATCTTTTTTATGAAGAAATTCAACTGTATTTTGTCTTTAAAATTCATATATTTGTCTGAAAAATTCAACTGTTTTGTAAAAGATTCGTTTTTCTTAATATAAAATTAATTTTTAACCATAAAAATTTTAATCTTCCATTTTCAGCAAAATTAATCTTTTTAGTTGAAAGTTTAATTACACGATTCAAAAATTAATGTAATTTTTTGCGAATTTATTTGATTGGTGGGAGATTTATAATTCTAGTAGGAAGTTTATATCTTTGGTAGAAAATTGAACTTTTTTATTAAAACTTCCCCTTTTTGGGGGAAAAATACTGTTTTGAACTGAAAATTCAACTAATTGGGTGAATATGAATTTTTCGTTTGGAACTTTTCATTTTTGGGTTAAAAATTATATTCTTTTGTATAAAAAAGTCGTCCTTTTGTCATTAAAATTTGACAATTTTCTTGGAAAGTTAACTATGTGGCAGAAAATTCCACTTTTTTGAATATTCGTCTGTTTTGATTGAGAATTAATCTTTTTGATTGAAAATTCGATAAATTTGTTAAAAAATTCGTTTTGATTGTTAGAATTTTTTATCGTAATATTTAACTATTCCATGTTTGTTTAAAACTTTATCATATATACATATTTGATAAGTTAAAATATCGCTTTTTTGATAGAGCATTTATTTTCTTGGCCGAAAATTCAACTTTTTGTTCAAAATTCAACTATTTAGTATAAAATTAATATATTTTGTTTAAAAGCTGAAAATTCGTTTCATGTGTGTTAGAAAATTAATCTTTTAACTGACAATTAGACTATTCCATTTTTGTTTAAAAATGGATGTTTTAAATGTCGAATTTCAAATTTATGATTGCAATTTCAAGCATTTCATTTAGAATTAACTTTTATGGTGAAAATTTGACTGTCTGGCAAAAAATTATTCTTGTTGGCATGAAAAGTAAACTTTTTAGTAGAGCAATCATATTTTTCGAGTTGTGAAATAAACTTTTTTGTAGATAATTTGTCTTTTTGGCTTTGATGATTCCCAATGGGCACAAAATTTTGGGACGTCTTTACGACATCTTTACGACATCTTTACGACAACTTTACGACATCCTATGTACATGTCGTTTCGGTATCTTTGCGATAGCGTAAAGACATCGTCAGATCAAACGACTTACGATATTGTAAAGACACCCTAACGACATGGACATAGGATTTCGTAAAGTTGTCGTAGCGATGTCGTAACGACGTCGTAAATAGGTCGCCAAAGTTTGTGCCAACTGGGCTTTTTGGTAGAAAATTAATATTCTGGGTAGATAATTGACCTGCTTAGTTAAATATTTAACAAATTCGTTGAAAATCCATTATTATTGTTAAAATTATTATTTTTGCATCCAAAAATTTATCTATTCTTTTTGATTGGAACGTTATCATGTGTACTGAAAAATTAAATTTATTAGTTACTAAATAATTACTTACCTAAGCAGTTGGCAAAATTTAACGTTAGGATTACATGTTTCAATAAACTACTTGAAACTGCCGTTTTATAATAAATAATTAATTGACGTTAGTCAAAATCCATTTTTTCTTTTTAATGTATTATGTAATTATTAATGAATTGTGTTATTTTATTTTGATAAACCCTACTGGATTTACCTTTTCCCAGTATTGGCTTCTCTGTTGTCCCGCTTAAGGATATACCCCAAAATTCGTGTCCCACTAATGGGCATTCTGGATAGCTTAAAAAATATCCATTTATATTGATTAAATATAAAATTAATAATATATTTGTTGTTTCTGGATACCCAGTGGGCACAACATTTGGCGACGTCTTTACGAAGTCGTTACGTCATCTTTACGACATCCTATGCCCATGTCGTTTCCGTGTCTTTGCGATATCATAAAGACATCGTCAGGTCATACGGCTTATTTACGATATCGTAAAAACATCTCAACGACATGGACATAGAATGTCGTAAAGTTGTCGTAAAGATGTCGTAACGAAGTAGTTAAAACGTCGTCAAACTTTGTGCCCACTGGTTAGAGTTATTAAATTCCCGAGAATTCAAGTTCAGGTTATATAACCGATAATATGACAGAATTTGAAAGAATTTTTGGAGAATTTATGATTTTTAACAATATTTTTATTCAGGTTATATCAGCGGTTGAATATAAATTATTTTCTATCTCAGGCATATTCAGGAATTTAAAATATTCAAAGCCGTAGCTCATTAATTATTTAACAACTTTAACTGAAACTCTAACCTCAAAATTCAATTGCCTCACATTACTTAATACATACCAAAAAAATTCTCTGGTTTTTCTTGGACTGATTTTTTATTTCGAATCATTAATATTCAAATACCAGCATTTTAATCTTCTAATATTGTTAACATAAAATATTTTATAAGTGGAATTAAACAGTGTTACATACACCGAAATAAAAATTTTTTAAAATGTAATTACTTATTTTAAACAAAAAAGAATGTAATTTATTATTTATACAAAAAAAAGAATTTGAATACCAAAAAGACGAATTACCAAAAAATACATATTTTTCACTCAAAAAATAAATGAACCTTCAAACCAGAAGACATATTTTCTTTCCCAAAATTCAATTTTCAAACAAAAAAATATGACTGTTCAACAAAAAATTAATTTTCTACGAAACTGATTCATTTTTACGCGAAAAAAGGAAATTTAAAACTAAAAAATTATTTTTCACTAAGCAGTTAGATTTTCAACAAGACATAAGTCTTTAATAAAACAAATTTCATAATGTAGTTTAACTTTTACCCAAGTAGTTGAATTTTCAATTAAAAAGATTAATTTTCAACAAGATAATTAAAATTTTCACCAACAAGATAACTTTTCAACTTAGAATATAAATCTTTAACAAAAAAGTGATTTCTTAACAAAGCGATTAAAAAAAAATGGTTCAAACAAATCAGTTTTATTAAGCAAAGAAGAATAATTTTTAACCAAAAAGTTTCATTTTCATTCAAAAATGAAATTCATTTTATAACAGATGAGGTTTTAAATTAAAAACATGAAATTTCTTTTAGAGCAGAAGACTCTCTTATTAAAAGAAAGTTAAGTTTTCATACAAAAAAGAGTCCAGTTAACTTATTAACATCAAAAATTGAATTTGTGTATCAAAAAAGTAAGTTTCAGAGAAAAAAATTGAATTTTCAATCCAAAAAGACGAATTTTTTTCATCAAAAATGATGAATATTTATAAATTTAGAAAATATAAATTTTGTACTCAAAAAGATGAATTTGAACTAAAAATCATTTTTTTTATAAGTAGAACTTTCATCCAGAAAATGTTTCAGGTCATTTTTCAACACCAAAATATAAATTTTAAACAAAAAGTCAATTTTCTACGAAATAGTTACGTTTTCAAGAAAATAGTATGATAGTTTAATTTCTAACTAAACAGTTGCATTTTTATCAAAAAAATTTAATTTCTGCTAAAACAGGTAAACTTTAAAATAAAAAAGACAAACTTTCAAAAATAGGGTTGAATTTTCAACCGAAAAGTTAACCAAAAATGCTATTTTCTATTAATTAAAATAAATTCTAAGATTCCCATAAATTCTCAGAGAATTTATTTCTCCGTTATATTCTCGGTAATATTCTCATTCTCGTTAAGGTTCTCAAAGTAATATAACCGGCTCAGAACTCTACCCCTGGTACTAGAGTTCTGAGCCGGTTATATTACTTGGAGAACGGTAACGAGAATGAGATTATTACCGAGAATATAACCGCGAATAAAATCTCTGAAAATAACATTTTTTCGTTAACTTTTCGGTTGAAAATTCAACTCTTATTTCTTGAAAATTGTCTTTTTTATGTTAAAGTTTACTTGTCTTAGCAGAAATTAAATCTTTTTTTTATAAAAATGCGATTGTTTGTTTAGAAATTAAGCTCCCAGTGGGCACAAAGTTTGGCGACGTCTTCACGACATCATAACGACATCTTTACGACAACTTTACGACATCATATGTCCATGTCGTTAAGGTGTCTTTACGATATCCTAAATAAGTCGTATGATCTGACAATGTCTTTACGATATCTCAAAGACACCGAAACGACATGGACATAAGATGTCGTAAAGATGTCGTAACGACGTCGTAAAGACGTCGCCAAATTTTGTGCTTACTGGGCTATTATACTATTTAAATAGTATAATATTCCATCTCAAATTTACTTTTTGTTTAAAATTTACATTTTGATGTTGAAAAATGAACTGAAATATTTTCTGGATGAAAGTTAAAATGAAACTATTTGCTAGAGAATTCAACAATTTTGCTAAAAAATCACACTTTTCGGTTAAAAATTCGTCTTTTTTTATTGAAACTTCAATTTTTTTCTTAAAAAATGATTTCTTGTTAACAAATTCGTAGTTTGGTCGTGAAAACTTGACTTTTTTCTATTGTTTTAAATAAATTAATACTAATACTAATAAATTAATAATAATAAAAATATTGTGTGACATCATAAGTTTTTAAATTCTCTTAAATTCTATTAAATCAATGGGCAAAAAATTTGGCTCGTAAAGACATCTTAACATCTTAACATGGACATAGGATGTCGTAAAGTTGACGTAAAGATGTCGTAACGATGTCCTAAAGACGTCGCCAAACTTTGTGCCCTCTGGGAAGTTCTCCTAAACTCTGTTACATTCTCGGTTATTTAACCTGAACTTAAATTCTCGGGAATTTAAGAACTCTACCCCTGGAACTCTGAAAATGTAATATGTGTTTACGGTGGCCGTGTGGCGGCGCCAGCTATGCAATTGGCCCACGTTCGTTGCAAATGTATGACAAAATAATAACGTTAAATTTAATAACACATTAAAAGTAATTTACTGACAGTGTTAAATAATCTTTGATTGTTTTAAGTCATCCTTTCGAAAAAGAATGACCAATAAATGTTTATTTTTATTTCAAATGATTAAATTATGTCTTTTGAAGAATAATGTAATAAACCCAGTGGGCACAAAGTTTGGCAACGACTTTATGACATCTTTACGTCATCTTTACGACCACGTGGATGTCGTTAAGGTGTCTTTAGGATATTGTAAATAAGTCGTATGATCTGACGATGTCTTTAGGTTACCGCAAAGACACCGAATCAACATGGACATATGATGTCGTAAAGATATCGTAAAGATGTCGCAACGATGTCGAAACGATGTCGCAATGATGCCGTAAAGACGTCGCCAAATTTTGTGCCCACTAGGAAGGTATAAATTATTTTACAGTTTTGGATGACTGTAAGGTAATAAATAGAATCAAGCTGATCTTGAATAGAATTTTATACTTTTTTTTATAATTTTATGGTATCTTTAAATTTAATCATTTTCTATTTTTTATTTTTAAATTTATTAAATTTTGCTACCACACGGACAACAAGACTTTAGAAAAATTCGAAATTATTCAGATTTTGTTTTAAAAGGTTAATTTGAAGGTTTTAGGATTTTAAAATATGTCGAAAAAGAATCTGAAATATTTTCAACAAATTGTTTCAGACTTTTTTTCTGCATTTGTAGCAGTTTTAGTAGTTTTAAAAATAATCAAAAATGATTCAAATCTTGCGAAGGTTCCGACAAATTTAAAACGAAATGTACATTTTTGATGATTTACAACAAAAAATAAGAAGCCTTTTAAGTATTTTTAAAGGTTTTAGGAGAACAAAAAAATTTTCTAAAGATTCCTGGTAAAATTTCAAACGATTTCTGTATTTTGAAGAAGTGATTCCTGAAAAAAAATTAATCAAGATTACATAAAAATTCTATTTCGTTTAATAAATATTTTCAAATATTCAAACAATTCCAAGTTAATTTTAAATTTGGCAAAAATTCCATTTTTTTAATGTAGATTGTTGAAGCTTTTGAAACGGGAAACTGGATTAAAATTACGGAACGTTTCAAGAGAATAGAAAATTTTTCATCAGATTCACAGAAAAATGTTAAATGATTTTTTATTGTAAAAAATTAACTTTAGGATAATGTTCTAAAAGAATTCAAATTATTTGCAAAAAAAAATTCGAAAAATAATCTGGAAGTCTTGAAGGAAAATTTTGTTGCCTTTAAAAATTTTAAGAAAATTTCGACAAATATTGAGATATATAGAACGTTCAGATATATTGAAAAAAAAATTTTTAAATGTTTAATTCGATAATTATAAAAATTTGGAGAAAAATGTAGATTTTTTACAAATTTGTAAAAAAGAAGATTTTTATGAATTTGGAAAGGTTTTTAGAAAAATCAAACAACATTTTCTAGATTATTAGGAAAATTTAAAGGTATTTTCTGAAATTTTGCAGTAAGTTTTTTCCATTTTGCAGAATTTAAAGAAAATGGTAGTTTAAAAATTTTTTCAGTGGAAAAAAATGAACAGAATTTTTATTGTTTATTGAACAAATAGTTCTTACGGTCTAATTTTTTTCTCTCTCACTTTTGGTCAAAGTTGCAACTATTATTTAATCCTAATGATATAAGGCTTACTTTATTGCTGAAAAGATTCTCTGCAAATCTCATCAATAGCATTAGAATTAAATCAGAATTGCAACTTTCACCTACGTACAAAAAGGAACACATTAAACTCTAAATTGTTATTGTCAAATTAAGAAAACCCGATATTTTTTTTTAAATTCACTTCGCATTCTTTTTCAAAATTAGTTAAAATTAACATTAGTAGTATATTTTCCTTCATTTTATAAATCATTTTTAACAAGGCTCATTTTTTGAATCCGAAATGAATTGAAATTATTAAATAGAATAAATATTATTTATTGAAGATTATTATCTTTTACCCAGAACTATGACAATATTATTTTTATTCAAAAAACATTTTTTTTACTCTTTCGCTTTGCAAACTATGGAAGTTTCGAAAAAATCCATTTATCACATTTTGTTAATCATTATCTCAATGTTGCTTTTTGCAACTCATTCTGCGTCTTGTTATTTTAAGTCGGTGGAATTCGACTAGACTGACACGGAAATAAAGTGCAATTTTGAAATATGAGAGCTTCCGTATATTCTTCATATCCGTATTTTGTTTGGGTTTTGTGCTAGAAAAAATATGTTTTAAAAATAGAAAAAAAAACAAAGAAATGTAGGGCACAGAATCTCAAAGAATTACAAGGTTTTGAAAAATGATTCTATAAAAGCGAGTAGTCTTCTCAAAATTGGTTAATTATCGTCAAAAAATCAAATAGTTGAAAATAAATCACTGTTCCCTTAAGCTAACATGTGGGCCGAAATGCTCACGTGTGTAGTTTTCCTAGTCGCTATCGGTGAGTTAAATACTATCAATATTAAAAAAAAACTAACAATTTAAAATGTTTATAAATTAATTGTGGCTACAAAACTCGATGATTTTGAATACAGTAAACTACCCAGTGGGCACAAAATTTGGCGAAGTCTTTACGACGTCGTTACGACATCGTTACGACATCGTTACGACAACTTTACGACATCCTATGCCTATGTCGTTAGGGTGTCTTTACGATATCGTAAATAAGTCGTTTGATCTGACGATGTCTTTACGATATCGCAAAGACACCGATACGACATGGACATAGGATGTCGTAAAGTTGTCGTAAAGATGTCGTAATGAAGTCGTAAAGAAGGTACACTTTTAAAGATGTATTTTAACTTTTGCATAAAAGTGTTTTCACGATTGTTTTGTGAAGTTCAAAGCAATTATTGAATGCTAAAACAAGTCTTCATAGAAAACAAATTACTCCACATAGAATTTCTATTTTATACAGTGAAAAATCACATTTTTTTCATAAATGTTTTACAAAAAACATGTATGCAAAGAACACAAATAATAGACGATTGGAATTGAAATATGAATTATAACCTAATTTTCAGATACGATTTTTGAAGAGAAAATATTTCATGTATAAATACTTAAATAAAAATTTACTTTGAGTTCATTTTTTCTTGAAATTAAGCCCATGTAAGTTTTTAATCTGCTTAAAATGGCAATAAATGGTAAACTAATTGTTTTTTTTAGACAAATATTTGTTTCAAAGAACCTGTTTTTTCACTGTATAAAATTTGAATTTTATCTAAAACCTTTTATTTCCGATGAAAACTTATTTTCTATTATCCAAGAAATACTTTAAACGCCGCAAAAACTCGTTAAAACACTTGTATGCAGAAATTAAAAAGCATCTTTAAAATCGTACCTATTCTTTCTAGTTCGGCTTTTTGTCACCAGTTGGCATATCGCAGTTTTAGCATTCCCAATACACCTTAGAATGTTTGCAATCTCTTAAAATCCCTATCATTATCGCCATTTATTAAAAATGTCTTTGAAATTTTTACAATAACCTACACCCAGTGGGCACAAAATTTGGCGACGTCTTTACGACATCGTTACGACATCTTTACGACAACTTTACGACATCATATGTCCATGCAGTTTCGGTGTCTTTGCGATATTATTAAGACATCTTCAGATCATACGACTTATTTACGATATTGTAAAGACACCTTAACAACATGGACATAGGATGTCGAAAGTTGTCGTAAAGATGTCGTAACGATGTCGTAAAAACGTCGCTAAATTTTGTGCCCACTAAGCAATCTTTTAAATCTTTCGAAATCTTTGAAAATCCCTTCAAACTTTTGAAGGAGCTTGTAAATTCCTTGAAACCCTGAAAAATGATTGAAAACTATTAAAAATTATATGGGAGATTTTCAAATACCATAAATTTATGACTTAAGTGATCTTTTGATTTTCAATAGCTTCTAAAGGACAGTTTTTATTTTAAAAAGTGATTTAAAATATAAGTGAGTTACTGTGACTGTTTGGCAGCATTGATTATTATCCAAATTCATTTAAAGTCATTTTTACAGAAAATTCCGAAAGTTTGCAATTTTCTTTCAAAATTGATGACTTTTTCCTGACTTTCTTATTTTCCTTAAATGTGGTTATCCTGCAAATATTTTCAAAAAAGATCTCCATATGACTCAGACATATTTAGGAATTACGGTATTTTATATACAAATTAAAAAATTTCAAATGTATAAATTTATTTGAAAAAAAATTACAATCAATAAAGAAAATACTCGAATTTTCGACAAAATAACTAAATTTGCAACATAAGCCTTCAATCAAAAAATTTGACAACGTAGTTTAACTTTGACCCAAGTAGTTTCATTTTTAATGAAAAAAGATGATTTTATGACAAAATAATTTAACTTTCAACTAAGGAGATAACATTTCAACTTAAAATATACATCTTTAACAAAAAAGTGATTTCTTAACAAAGCGATTCAATCAAATGTTTTAAACAAATTAGTTGAATTATCAAACAAAGAAGGACGATTCTTTAACCAAAGAGTGGCATTTTCATACCAAAAATGAAATATCTTCTATAACAGCCCATTAGGCACAAAATTTGGCGACGTCTTTACGACATCGGTACATCTTCACAACAACCTTACTACATCCTATGTCCATGTCTTTAAAGTGTGTTTACGAAATCGCAAATAAGTCGTATGATCTGACGATGTCTTTAGGATGTCGCAAAGACACTGAAACGACGTGGACATAGGATGTCGTAAAGATTTCATAACGATGTCGTAAAGACGTCGCCAAATTTTGTGCCCACTGGGAGATGAAGTTTAAATCAAAGAGATACACTTAAAACAAAAAAAGTTGAATTTTCTGTTGGAAAAGATTTTAGTCGAGTGTTCACGATCAAAATGTACATTTTTTTACAAGAAATAATATTCTACCAGAAAAATTGAATTTTTAATCCAAATAGACGAATTTTTTCCAAAAAGGATGCATTTTTAACAAAACAATCAAATTCTCTACCAAATAGTTGCTTTTTTATCCCCAAAAGATTAATTTTGTACTAAAAAAGATGAATTTGTAATAAAAAACCAATTTTTTTTATAAGTGGAACTTTCATCCAGAAAATGTTTTAGGCCTCATTTTAACACAAAAATATAAATTTTAAAGAAAAAGTAACTTTTTTACTAAATAGTTAAGTTTTCAAGAAAATAGTATAATAGCTGAATTTCTAACCAAACAGTTGAATTATTATCAAAAAAACATTTAATTTCTGCTAAAGCAGGTAAATTTTAAAATAAAAAAGACAAACTTTTAAAAAAAGAGTTGAATTTTCAATCGAAAAGTTAACGAAAAAATTTTAATTTCTATTAATTATAATAAATTCTGAGATTCTCCTAATTTCTTAAAGAATTTATTTATCGGTTATATTCTCGGTAATATTCTTATTATCGTTACCGTTCTCCAAGAAATATAACCGGCTCAGAAGTCCACAAATGACTAAACAAAAATGATGAAAAGACTAATTTAATGCTTGTTAAAAATGATGAAATCAATCAAAATTTCAGTCCCAAAATCAAAAGGTTTCAGGATCTTCATGAGCACTTTATTCAGCGTGTTAAAGATAACAAAGAATAATAATAGCACACTAGTTATTTTTAAAAAAGAGCACGATAAATTTAGTTTTGTTATACCAACCGCTACAACTCACGAACACAACGATTTGTATTTTATAACCAAGTTAAACATCCAAGCGATTTTAGCTGATGAGCGATAAACGAATTTACCCAGTGGGAACGAAATTTGGTGACTTTTTTACGACATCGTTACGACATCTTCACGACAAATTTACGACATGCTATGTCCATGTCGCTTCGCTGTCTTTACAATGTCGTAAAGACATTGTCAGATCATGCGACTTATTTACGAAATCGTAAAGCCACCTTAACGACATGGACATAGGATGTCGTAAAGTTATCTTAAAGATGTCGTAACGATGTCGTAAAGACGTCGCCAAACTTTGTGCCCACTGGGTAATTTTTTAATACAAAAAGCCGTTTCACGACAGACGCGGACGAGAAAGTTAACTCTAGGTAGAGTTGAGACCCAAAATCATACAGGCACATACAAACTTGTCACTGCGTATCGCGATTAGTCCGGAACCAGAAGTCCTCAGAAAGGGCGCGAAATTTAGTTACGCGTTCACATTTAAATGACAACCCACCCAGTGGGCACAAAATTTGGCGACTTCTTTACGACGTCGTTACGACACCTTTACGACATCTTTACGACATCCTATGTCCATGTCGTTAAGGTGTCTTTACGATATCGTAAATAAGTCGCATGATCTGACGATGTCTTTACGACATTGTAAAGACAGCGAAACAACATGGACATAGGATGCCGTAAAGTTGTCGTAAAGGTGTCGCAACGATGTCGTAAAGACATCGCTAAATTTTGTGCCCACTGGGAATACGATCATAAATCGTGTTGTAATTAAAATGGTGAATCTTCAACAAAAAATTACTTTTAACCAAATAGGTGAGTTTTTAACTAAGAGCAAGATTTTTTCCGTAAAAATGACGCTTTTTTAACAAAATCTATGAATTTTTAACTAAAAAAGATCAATTTTCAACTAAAAGAGGCATAATAATATTTTCATTTAAGAAAATTAATTTTCAACGAAAAAAAATAATAATTTTATAATTATATGATGAATCTTTAACCAAATAAATCAATTTTCCTCCAAGAAAGTCGAATTTTCCAATAAAAATAAGGCATTTAATATTTCAAACCAAAGGTGAAATAGAACATTTCTTTAGTAGAAAAATTAATTTTCAATCGAAAATGACGAATTTTTAACGAAATAGTTCAATTTTAAAATAAAAAATATAAATTTAAAAAATTTTCTACTCTATCTTCAATGAAAAATATTTATCTTTACCCCAGGAACTAAATTTTTAACATAATACAAGTAGTTCAAATTCTAACAAAAAAGGTGTAATTACAATCAATGAAATTTATTTTATAGAAAAGAGTTAAATCTTCAACAAAATATATGAATTTTTAACCAAAAAGATTAATTTTCAACAAAAATTATGCATTTGTCTTCTACCCCGGTGCCTATTCCTGGGGGGATAGATAGACGCGTGGAGGGGGGGTAGGAGTACAGTGCGTGGGGAATGAACGGGAAAAAGATTGAAG
>NC_046660.1:7278376-7297420 GCF_010883055.1 Belonocnema kinseyi | reverse complement strand
TTCACTTGGAATTGCCTCTCGGAAAATTTCAAGTGGAGGCGTGTGAACAAATTGCTGGACTCTTGAGGTTCTCATTTTTGTCGTTCTGACATACATCACATTTTTCCCCTTAAAAAATGAGTTTTTAACCAAATAGTTGAATTCTTAACAATAAAAAAGAATTTCCATTAAAAAAGATTAATTTTTTACTATGAAGTTTAATTTTATACCCAAAAAGACCAATTTTCAACCAAGAAAATATATTTCTAAACAAGAATGTTAGTAATTGAATTTTTTAAATGTATATACTAAATCAAACATAGAATAGTTCAAAATCCAGTTAAAAAAATGTTTTCAAACAAACAAGACAAGATTTTAACAAAATTATTCAATTTTTAACAAAATCATTTAATTTTTAACCAAAAAAATAAATTTACTACTACGAACATTAATCTTTCACAAAAAAATAACTTGAGACAAAACACATCAATTTTTAACTAAACAATTCAATTTTTAACTACAAAAGGTCACTTTTCAACTAAATGTCAAGTAATTAAATTTGCATTAAAAAAATTTTTTTAATCAAACAAAGAACGAGTTTTGAACAAAATATTGTAACCAAGAAGATGATTTTCTAACAAAAACACTAATTTTAACGAAATAAAAAACTTTTCATCTAAAAAAGATAAATTTTGAACTATAAATATTTTAATTGGCTACTCTTTTACCGGAACCAGAAGTGATCAAAGTGCGTGAATTTCAAAGTAAATTTTACATTAAATTTACAATTTTAAAAAATAAAATAAGGAAGAAAATAACATAAAATATAAACATATCTAACCTCAAGAAATATACAAATATAGAAATAATTAGGAAAAAAACTATTCTATTTTATGTTTAAATGTCGAAAAAAATTCGTAGTATTGTACATGATTACAACCCGAACACGACTTTATGAAGCCCTATTTTATTTTTATGATACCAGAGGTTTCCATGTCCTATGAACAGTCCTGTTAGGAACTTGAGTTCATTCATCTTGAGCTTGAGTACCCAGTGGGCAAAAAGTTTGGCGAAGTCTTTACGACACTGTTACGACATCTTTACGACAACTTTACGACATCCTATGTCTATGTCGTTAAGGCGTCTTTACGATATCGTAAATAAGTCGTATGATCTAATGATGTCTTTACAACATCGCAAAGACAAAAAACGACATGGACATAGGATGTTGTAAAGTTGTCGTAAAGATGTCATAACGATGTCGTAAAGACTTCGCCAAATTGTGTGCCTACTGGGTAATTCCTTTACTCGGTGAAAGTTTAGCTTCAAGCCCAAGACTGTTTAGCCTTTCTGCAGCCAGAGACCAAACCCCACTCATTCTGATGTTCCTCGGTCACCCAACTGTTAATATCTTCAATGACTAATCTACTTGCAATGCCTACAACTGAATCGGGTCCCGTAAAAATTTCCTTTGCTGCGCCATTATAGCAATCTTGCTGTCTAAGAAGATACGATTTTTTCTTTTATTGCCATGCTCCGTTGCCTCATAGGCACAGTGGAGCATGGACATAATCTCAGATTGTAGAACTGTAGCGTAGGACTCCATCGCAATTGTAAAGCCCATTCCATTCCTTCTACAATATACAACTGCTCCAGCTCCTGGAACTATCTGTGAACCAGTTGTCTCCATCAGTGGGTAGGTGTGCCTTACCAATTAACACATTCCTTTTTCGTTGATATGCTAACTCGGCACTTCCTGTCGAAGAGGTAACGAAGAGCAAACATTTTGTCTCTAAGCATGCTTAGTGTCGGCCTCCTTGTGATGTCGATTGGTATCCGCATTACTTTCGAGATACTGCTATCGTTTACGATATTTATTCTTTAGGCCGCCTTCGCAGTGATGCCTCTCAGAACCAGTCTCCTGATCCTCTCCAGTTAAGACTTCACAGTAGACAGTTTGAGCCTGCTCTACTAGACCACCGCCGCATAGGTTAGTCTGGGTCGCAGGATCGCTGTGTAGATCCACATAAGTGTCTCCAGTTTCAAGCTCTAGCTTTTGCCTATGGCTCTCCTACAGAGCCAAAGAGTAGCTTCTAGCTTTTTGCACTTGTTTTGCAGGTCCTTGTTTCATGACAGTTTCTTATACAGAATGACTCCTAGACAGTTGGTTCGCCCTTTGATTTCCAATTTTTGTCCAGCCAGTTTCAGTGTACTTGTGGTTTCCCACTTATGTCTTCTGGTGAATATGACTGGATCCGTCTTAATCAGATTAACTAATAGTCCAGTCTTCTTACATCATGAATCTACTATTCTTAGTACTTGCTGCATTACTTTGAAGAGACCATCCAAATGCTATCCGCGCACGATAACCAGTATATTATCCGCATAGCCTATAACGTGGTTTCCCTGACTTGTGAGCAGATGAAGTAGTTTATCTACTACCAGGCACCACAGCAAGGGCGATAAAATACCTCCCTGAAGACATCCCGAGTCAATGGTCCCACATAAAGTTGTATAACTCTTAGTCGCAGTCTTAGGTGTAGTTGAAGGCTCCTGCAATTTCCATGAAGTTTCCAATCGCGAGGCTTTTCTGCTTCAGTTTTGCTTTAATTAGGTTAATTGCTGTGCTTAAGGCCATCTCAGTCGAGTGACCAGCCTTATAGGCGTATTCTTGCTTGTGAATAGGACTGCTTGACAAGACTTTATCGCGTATATATCTGTCCATGAGCCTTTCCACTATTTTAGTAGCAAAAATGTAGGACCAATGGGTCAGAAATCCTGAAAGTTGGAACATAAACCAACGTCAGACTAGCCCTAACAAGTGTCACAACCGGCCCTACGATGTTCTCACCAGCCCTCTGCAAGAAGACCGCATATATGTTGTCCAGACTAGGAAACTTGTAAGGACTGAAGGACCTTGGGGCCTACCTGACCCTGGCTGGTTTAAAAATCGCGTTGGCTAGCCGCCGTTTCGGGCCCAGTTGGGCCGCAAGCGGCTTAAATTGCCACAGAGATGTCATCCTCTCTTCTCCTATCTTTTTGAAGCCCGGAAAATGTGCCTTGATCAGGTGAGCCGAGGTATCCCCGTCAGTCTCTGAATATCCCCCGTCGGGCAAATTCAGAGTGCCGAGAATAGCATCCGGATTTCGAGAAAGCAGCTTTTTCAGTCTAGCCGCCCCTGGTCTTTTCTCGAAATCAGTGCAAAAGTTAGTCCAGCTTCCATGCTTTGCGTTACGTATTGCACTCCTCTATTCATCCCTCATCGCTGTAAATAAGGTCTATAGTTCCTTCGTTTTGCCAGAACTGACACGTCTGAACCTCTCTCTGGTTTCCCTGCGAAGCACGACTTGGAGATGTTTGATTACTCAAGCTGTGTCCTCTTCCTGAGGACCATCGTGCCTAACGATCCGCTGGGAAGTTGTCTTAAGTGACAGGTTGAATCCTTCCAGCCGACGGAGGACCACAGACGGGTTTACCTGGGAACCACGCCGTAGCCTTAACCATCCTCTGTAGCTGAGCTTTAGCCGCTGAGTCAGCTGCCACGATCAGGGAACGTTGATGCGTTTCTTATTATGGGTGTTCTGATTAGCTGCTCCCGTTTCGATAACCTTATTCATAGGGACCGTCAATCCCTCAGCTCCCAGAAGAGCTGGGGGCACATCCGCCGGCTGAGTTTGGCTTGCCGGAGAGACAGATTAGGAGGGAAGTTTTATGTTAGATCCGTTAGGACCTAAGCCCTCTCTCCCCTTCACCACCTTCCTTTCTCCTTTTCCAATTTTCTCGGGCAGATCGTCCGGTATCCCCAAGAGGCTTTTGGGACACCTTTATAACCCCTAGGTGCAAAAGTGCCATGAGCACGATCACTCTACACCCATGTTTTAGAGGTGGGGGGGTCGCATTGAGCGAGAAACTCAATGAATATCCGTCAGCAGTCCACTATACGAACGGAGGGCTTTTTCTTGGTCGCTCCGCGGACCACAGGTCATTCCCGCGCCGATTCCAAAAACTGGAGATCGGTCCGAGAGGGACCTTGACGCAGAGATCCAGAAGGCCCGTGTTAGCTAGGCTCTTTCATAAAGACGTCGCCAAACTTTGTGCCCAATGGAAAGTTACCCCTCTGATTGAAAATTAATGTATTTTCTTAAAACGTAATTTTTTGGTATAAAATAAATGTTCGTTTTTAAAAATTTACCTTTTTACTTCAAAGTTAGCCTTTCTTGGTAAAAAGTTCGTCTTTCAGATAGAAAAATGATCTTCTTGAATCGAAAATTCATATTTATAGTTAGAAATTTAACTATTTAGTTAAAACATGATTTTCTTAAATGAAAATACAAATATTTTATTTTTGGTTGAAAATCTACCTCTTTTAGTTAAAAAATCATGTATTTTTTGGTAAAAAAACCGTGTTTCTTGATTGAAAACTCATGTATATGGTTAAAAGTAATTTTTTCTTGAAGATTCATCATCCTAATTTAAATTTCAGTTGTTTGCTTAAAAACTTATCTAATGTGTTTAATAATTTTGTTGAGGTTGAAAATACTAATTCCTTTAAATGAAAATTTAACTGTTCGATTTTTTATTTGAAAGTTACCTTTTTCATTCAAAAATTCAGCTATTTTATTTGATGCATTAGGCACATCCAACTTTGGCGCCCTTTATAAAAACTTTTGGTTCCAGAGTAATCGCGACGCGCAGTCACAACCCAGTGGGTACAAGGTTTGGCGACGTCTTTACGACATCGTTACGACATCTTTACGACAACTTTACGACATGGTATATCCATGTCGTGAAGATGTCTTCACGATATCGTAAAAAAGTCGTATGACCTGACGATGTCTTAACGATATTGCAAAGACATGAAAACGGCATGGACATAGGATGTCATTAAGATGTCGTAACGACGTCGTAAGGACGTCGCCAAATTTTGTGCCCACTGGGAGTCTCTTAATTCTAGAGATCCTCTAGGTAGAGTTCTGCCACAACTTCCCACTGTTTTTATTGACTACGATTAAACCGGAACCAGAAGTTGTGAAAAGCGCGCTATTTTTATACCAAATTTTACAATAAATTTACAATCTTTAAGAATAAAGTGAGGAAGATAAAATAATGTCTTTGCGATATCGTAAAGACATCGTCAGATCAAACGACTTATTTACGATATCGTAAAAACACCCTAACGACATGGTCATAGGATGTCGTAAAGTTGTCGTAACGATTACGTAACAACGTCGTAAAGACGTCGCCAAACTTTGTGCCCACTGGGAATTCCACTATTTTGTTAAAACTTGGTTTTTTGTGTTAGAAAGTAATTTTTTCAATCAAAAATTTTCAAGGAAGGTCCGCAAAAATTGGTAGTTTTGTACACGATTGGAACCTAAAATATATCTTTTATATCTGTCTTATATTTTGTTAAATTTAGTGTATTTTGGCACAAAATTAATCTTCTTGGTTATAGTTGAAAATTTTATTATTTTGTTAGAAATTAATGTATTTTGTCCATGGTTAATTTTTTTGGTAAAAGAATATGGTTCGTAGCTCACAATTTATTTTCTTGGGTGAAAGGTACATCATGTTTATCAAAAATGTATTTCTTTCGTTAATAATTGATTTTTTTAAACATTTAACTTTTTTTGTTTGAAAATATTTTTTTAACTAAATGTTTAACTATCTTTATGCTCGATTTAAAATTTATATTTTTAAATTTGAACTATTTTTTTCAAAATTGATATAATATTTAGTGAAAAATGCGTTTTTTTTTTGGTGAAACATTAATATTCTTGATTGAAAATTTATTCGTTTGTTTGTTAAGAACTGAACTATTTTGTTGGAAATTCTTTGTTCAGTGCCTAGAAATTAATTTTATAACTAAAAATTAATATATTCCATTTATGGTGGAAAATGGATTTTTTTAGTGTAAAATTCAACTGGAAATTTATTTATTTTGTTGAAAATGTGTCTTTTAGGTAAAAAAAAATCTCCTTTGTTGAAGATTTATCTGTAAAAAATTCTGTTTTTGGGGTAAAGATTTATCATTTTCTTTCAAAATATTCCTTTTTCTTGAAAATTTTCTTAAAGATTCAGTGGAAAAAAAATCTTAATTTATATTTTCAAGTTTGAAATTGAACTTTTTCTTTGAAAAATCGTCATTATCGGTTGAAAATTAATTTTTTTACCAAAGAAATGTACTATTTCACCTTTGGCTTAAAATATAAAAGTGGTCTTATTTTTAGTTCAAAATTCAACCTTTTCATGAAAAATTATTCTTGTTGGTTAAAGATTTATCATTTTAGTATAAAATTAATTTTTTTATCGAAGATTAATTTTCTTAATAAATATTCCATTTCTTGTTATAAATTTAACTTTATAGTTCAAACTTCATTTATTTTGTTGAAAAATCGTCTTTTTTTTCAAAAAAATATTGTTCTTGGTGGAAAACTCAACTATCTGGTTAAAAGTAATTTTTATTGAAGATTCACCAT
The DNA here is from genome assembly GCF_010883055.1 of Belonocnema kinseyi. NCBI lineage: Eukaryota > Metazoa > Arthropoda > Insecta > Hymenoptera > Cynipidae > Belonocnema > Belonocnema kinseyi. Next base: position 7,290,962 of record NC_046660.1, on the reverse strand, counting down.
TTTAATTTAAAGTTCAGTTTTTTGTTTGAAAACTTATCTAAATCTAATCTGTTTACTAATTCCTTTTAGGTTGAAAATATTAATTCTTTTAACCAAAAATTTAACTCTTCGATTTTATGTTTGAAAGTTACCTACTTTAGTTGAAAATTTGGGTATTTTATTAAAAATTCTTATTTTTTGGTAAAATGAGTTTTGTTCTAGATATTTTTTCTTATTTCTAAACACCACCAAACACGATTCATCGGTGTATTGTCATCTTAAACCGATTTAACTTTCCTGACTTCTCTATAATCGTATACATTTAAATGGAAGCATTGAAAATTTCAAACTTTCGCGCCCTTTATAAGGAGTGCTGGTTCCAGACTTTACGCGATGCGCATTGACAAGTCTGTGTAAAGCTGGATGAGTTTGTGTCTCAACTCTACCTAGGGTTGCGTTCCAGGGAACCATCCGAGTGCACCCGGGTGCACTCAGAGCCGTTCCACGATGTTAGGTGAGTGTTGGGCTTCACTCGGGTGAACCGTTCAGTGATCACTCGGGTGAAGAGTGGGGGTCACTCGAGGGTGACTATTTCATTCACTGAAACTAGGTAGGTGTACGTGAATGAACAGTGGAATTGGCGGTTAGAAGTATCACTGTTTTAATAACAATGACTTCATAACTGAGGCAGAAATTAAAATCTTCTTATCCTGTTCTTGCATTTTTTAAACTTTTGTGTAACGTAACCTCAACTATCTTTCACCAAACCTACACCCGACGCACACTCGAAACCGTTCATTCTAGTATTCTCCTTCCACTTCAACCTAGTAAACTCCGCCCACTTCTTTACTTCACCCACCAATTTACCTGGGTCGCCGCCTGGAACGCACCCCTAGAGGATTTCTACTACCTAGAGAACCTCTACACTATATTTTAAATACAGCGCTCTCTAGTGGCTTAGTTACGACGCGCGAAATTCAATTTAAATTTAAAACAAAATTAACTCCACAAAATGCTTCCAAATTCATGACTTTCTATTTGCGTTTACAGACTTAAGCTCTCAAGCCAGACAAGGTGACGGAGAAGGGATACCACAACAGGCTTCTGAATACCCTCCATATTTTCAACAATTTTTGACCAGTACACAAGAACCTTCCATTCGCACAGAAATACAATCTAAGCGTACTGACAAATATGGACCTGCTACATATCAGATTGACCTTAATCTTACCCCCAAACAGCAGCAAGAGGCTAGGATTTCTAAAATCAGGAAAGAACAAAATACGAAGAAGTCTGTACGATGGAAACAAATGATGGCTCTAGAGGCCGCGCAACGTCCGGTAGACCCAGAAGCTGAGAAAGAGGCTAATGAGACTAAACGATTGAAACAAGAGGCTAAAAAGTCTGAGCAGATTCAAAAGAGAAAATTCAACAATCACCTAAAGTCTCTAAAGTTTTTAAAAGAAAAGGCTGAAGTGTCCGGTTCTTCAGCAAAAAATACTCAGGCTGGCCAATCTCATCATCCAGGTGGATCATCTTTTCCCAATGAAAAAGATAATCCGATGCTGCAGCTAAACCTGAGTAATAACCATTATAACGGAAGAAACTAATCTCCATCTACAATATTTACCCATGTGGAACTTCTGGATTTTGACTTAATTCAGAAAAAAGTGGTTCTAGTGAAGGTTTATTATTAAGAAGATAGCTGATAGTGTTAGATCGTTAGCCTTATTTCTATTCAAACAAAAGCTTGTAATGGAACCTTGTGTCATTTGGAACACATATAAACTATTTTGAAAATAAAAAACATATTTAACTCATGAAGGCCTTTATTTATTTTCATTATATTATTTAAAATTTAGTAATTTACGAATCGGATCTTATAGTTTGGTACTTTAATTTTTATCATCCCGAGCATTTTAGAGGACACGCTAATCTTTAAGCGATCAGCCTTTCCTCAAGCTAGAGAATCCTCCTTTATATGAAAAGAGGTAACCTCTCCAGTGGGCACAAATTTTGACAACGACTTTACGACATCTTTACGACAACTTTACGACATCCTATGTCGATGTCGTTAAGGTGTATTTACGATATCGTAAATAAGTCGTATGATCTGACGATGTCTTCACGATATCGCGAAGACACCGGAACGACATGGACATAGGATGTCGTAAAGATGTCGTAACGATCAAGCCACATCAAGTTGAAAATTTGAAAGAATAAATAAGAAGCACTAGGGGAGGTGGGCCTGCTCATGAATTCTAATCATTATGAAAAAAAATTTTAAAAACTATTTTCAAAAAGAAAGGTTTTAATAATTATGCAAATTTAAGACCAAACCCACTTTTTTGGTGATTTTTATTTATTATCCCAAATTTTCAACTCGATCTGGCCCTTAGTGTAAATAAGTTAGGAAATACAAAAAGTGTCTGTAATGTAGGAATCGGATCACGTGACCCACATGGCCTTAATACTCGTGAAATGTGTGACCACCTGAATTTATTTTAGAAAATTACTTGTCCATAATATTTAAATTTTCCGTGAAATTAGTTTAAAAGGTGAACTGGAAAAATAAATGAAATTTAACGCAATTTTGAGCTTAAAGTAAAATAGAAAATAAGAATCATTTGCATATGGTGATGAAAATAATTCTTTTATGCTTTTTTATCTTGTAAATTGGTTAATTATTTATTAGTTGATTACTAAATCGAAGTAACAGAAAGGAAGGTGAAAATTAAGGAAAAAATACATGTAAATTAAAAATTATTTGAATGATTCCATGAAAATAATTTATTTTATGCTTCTTATGTTATTGATTGGTTGATTATTATTAGCTAATCAATTTTGTTTAAAATATTAAATAACATAAAGATTTAAATTAAATTTTGTTTCACTAAGATAATGACCCACTGGGCACAAAGTTTGGCGACGTCTTTACGACGTCGTTAAGACATCGTTACGACAACTTTGCGACATCCTATGTCCATGTCGTTAGGGTGTCTTTACGATATCGTAAATAAGTCGTTTGATCTGACGATGTCTTTACGATATTGCAAAGACACCGAAACGACATGGACATACAATGTCTAAAAGCTGTCGTAAAGATGTCGTAACGATGTCGTAAAGACGTTGCCAAATTTTGTGCCCACTGGGAAATTTATTATTTACTTTGAGGTTAATTTATTGAATATCGGGTACGATTTTTATAATGAAAGTTTACCTATATTTTAAATACCATATTCCTATTTTATAATCTAACAAATGTTATTGATGTTTTAAAATAGTGAATCTGAATTCAAGCTTCAAAATTATATGTCAATGTGTTTTAGGTTTTCATGTAATTATTTTAAAAGATTATTAATACTTTAAATTTCTATCAAAATATGGGGTAAAAATTATTTGGATGTTCCAATGAAAATAATTTATTACTGATTTTTATATTACGAACTGATTAAATATTGACTGATTGATCACAAAGAAAACTGGATATAAATAGTTTTCCATTAAGTCGAATAACTTGAGTTCTTGCATTAAGGCTATGTAATGAAATACTGGCTATTATTTCTATTAAAAAATTGGTTCTTGTTTAAAATGTCTCCCTCACAATCATTTTTTCTCATGTTTCCGATGTTGGAAAATGAGTATCTGAATTCCATTTTCAAAATGATATGTACATACATTTTCATGAAAATAATTATTAAATAATTTTTATGACCTTTACTCATTAATTTATTATTAAAAGATTCTGCTTATATTTATATTTTCGAGAATTAGTTGAAAGCTTTTAATTAATTAAAGTTAAAGAACGACAAGTTGAAATTAAAAAAAAAGTAAAAGTGAAAATTTTTTCAATGTTGCAATGAAAATAATTTCTTTAAGCTTTAATTTATTTGAATTTTCAATGAAAATAATGGTCGATTGCCTTTCTGTTTTGAAATGATATAGTATTGATTAAATAATTCTGTTTCAACTTCAATTTTCTGCAATTATTTTTTAAAAATAAAGATAATCAAAAATTTAAATGCAAAAAACATATAAAATTACAAATAATTGCATTCATTTTATTGAAAATAATTGCTTACGGCTTTTTATGTTGTTAATTATTAAATTTATTTGTAGCTGATCAATTTTGACAACAATATTAAATTAAATAAATACTAAATTTAAGATGTTTCAAATTAGGCAATATAAATTAATTAATTACTTTTAGATTATATAATTCAATATTAGATATTACTTTGACAATAAAAGTTAATTTTCTCTTTAGAATACCACTATTAGGATCATATTCATTTTTTTAAGCTTGCAAAGTAAAATGAGTATATAAATTCAATTTTAAAAATTATAAGAAAATAATTAAGGATACCCAGTGGACACAAAGTTTGGCGACGTCTTTACGACATCGTTACGAAATATTGACGACATCTTCACGACATCCTATGTCTATGTCGTTTCCGTGTCTTTGCGATATCGTAAAGACATCGTCAGGTCATACGACTTATTTACGATATCGTAAAGACATCTTAACGACATGATTACATAGGATGTCGTAAAGTTGTCGTAAATATGTCGTAACGATGTCTTAAAGACATCACCAAACTTTGCGCCTACTGGGTATAGAAATACTGTTATATATTTAAAGAAAACGTTAAGTAAAAATTATTTGAATGCTTCAGGGAAAGTTATAGTTAAATGATTTTCATATTGTAAAATAATTAATTAATTATTAGCTGAATATTTTTTTCAAATATTAAATTAAATAAAGATTATAATTAAGTTTTTCAAAATTAGGTGACATAATTCATTATTTATTTGAAGATGATATAATTGAATATTGGATGTAACTAGCATAATAAAATTCTATTCATATTAAAGCAACCCAAATTCCATTATATAATTTTTTAAATGATTCTCATGTTGTAAAATGGGTATCTGCTTTTAATTTTTAGATCTAAATGTTACTGTTTTTTTTATTTTTTCTGCAATTAGTATAGAAGGTTACTAATAAATCAAATATTCTGAAATGAAAGTGAAGATTAAAAAAGCGGTTAAAAAATTATTTTAATGTTCGAATTAAAGTTGTAGTTAAATTACTTTTACGTTCTGAATAAGTAAATTAATTATTGCCTGATTTTTTCCCAATATTAAATTACATAAAGATTGAATTGGAATTTCTTCAAATTAGGTGAGATTAATAGATTATTTACTTTAAGTTTATATAATTTAATATTGGTTATAATTTGTATAATAAAATTTTGTGAATGTTTACAATACCTCCATTTCAATTACATTATTTTTGTAAAGTTTTCCGACGTTAAATGCGCATCTCAATTCTGATTTCAAAATTATGTGCGCATATATTTTTATTTTTCCCAGAATACCTTCAACTATTATAAATAACACCCCAGTGGGCACAAAGTTTGGCGACGTATTTACGACATCGTCAAGACATCTTTACGACAACTTTACGACATCCTATGTCCATGTCGTTAGGGTGTCTTTGCGATATCGTAAATAAGTCGTATGACCTGACGATGTCTTTACGATATCGCAAAGACACGGAAACGACATGGATACATAATGTCGTAATAATGTCGTAAAGATGTCGTAAAGATGACTATTTTAGAAGTTTATTTATATTTAAAATATCCCTATTCCAGTTACATTATTTTTTAAATTGATAAAAATAATTTTTTTAAGTCTTTAATGTTATGAAGTCATTAAATAATTATCAGTTAAATAATTTTGTTCATAATATTAAATTACATACATATTGAGCCTAAATGTTCTTCAATTGAGTAAAATAAATTTTTATGATAAAAGTTTATTTATTTCTAAAATACCTTCATTTAAAAAATAAAAAAATCTAATTTTTGATCAATAATGTTATTTTTTGCATTCAAAACAAAAACTGTGCGTCCTATAAAAAATTATTCATGACAAATTTGTAGTTTTTTGTTGATTTCGCAACTTTTGACTCTAAATTTGTTCACAGCTTGTGTCGCTTTTCAAAAATGAAATTGTTTTATTTTGTACGATTGAAAACAAACCTACGCTTCCTATCGAAAACTTATTGATACAAAATTTCTAGCCCTTTTTTGGCAAAAATATTTTTTTCTTTTTTTTTTAAAGCTTCTGCCATTTGTCCAAACATTAAATTTTTATTTTAGTTATTAATTTTGACGAATAAAACAAAAACAATGCGTTTTGTAAAGTGAAAATTGGAAATTTCTATTTTGGAAAAAATTAAAAGAGTTGGCATGACTTTCCGAATAGTAAAAATAACTCTGCATAGAAATTTTAAATCTTGAAAAAATGATGTCGAAAATTTTTTAAATTGTCAACTTTTTGAAATTTTATCAAGTATGCTTTAGCTCAATCCAATTTGATCAGTTTTTCGCAAATTCGTATAATTAGGAAATATGACGCAAACTGATGTTAAAAAAAAGAATCCAACGAACGAATTCGGACCACAACGAATAAACAAAATCAAAAAATTCTATTGTAACGTGAAAAAAAAAAATTCGGACAAAAATAAAAATGAGGAAAGAAAAATGAAAAGGCAGCCAACCACATCCCCTTCCTTCTCTTTTCCTTTCTTTCGTCTTTTTTATTTTTATTATTATCCAATTAGAATAAAATAACATTAAAAATGCAAATTAAAAATAAATAAAATTCAATTACCGACGTTTCGGTACTCGTACAGTACTCTTATCAAGGCAAGAAAAATTTAAATGGTAGAAATTAACAGCACCCACCAACAGGTGCTCTCTCTTTGATACCTGAGAATCGAATGAGGGTCAGTAGGCCAATCTGTTGTAAACACAAAATAAATATCTATCACAATTACATCCGAAATAGAGAAAGTAAAAGAAAAACATAATTCATGAAACAGCCTCCCCAGAGGGCACAAAGTTTAGCGACGTCTTTACGACATCGTTACGACATCTTTACGACTACTTTACGACATTCTATGTCCATGCCGTTAGGGTGTCTTTACGATATCGTAAATAAGTCGTTTGATCTGACGATGTCTTTAGGATATCGCAAAGACACCGAAACGACATGGACATAGGATGTCGTAAAGTTATCGTAAAGATGTCGTAACGATGTCGTAAAGACATCGCCAAACCTTGTGACCACTGGGTCTTGAAGGTATCATCACGGATTTAATTTTAATTTTTTGATCAGGGAAGTTTCATGATTTAGAAAAACTTTTTGACCACCTCCCATGTGACAGTCTGAGTTGTTAGGGCGAATTCTCCTTGCCTTTAAAGTTTCAGCTAATATGTTGAAGGTCCCAAAATATTGTGATCGCTTTTATTTGTTTTATAGGTTAAGCTACTAATCCTCAGAATATTGTCTCTGAAGGGGAAATTCCTGATATTAAAAATACAAATTTTGGTAAAATATTAATTAATTATATAGTATCCTTAATTTAGAATAAAATATATTTTTACTTATTTCCAAATTTTTATTAGAAAATCGTAAGAAAACCAGTTCTTTAACAAATTGGCTAGAAATTGATATTGTACTAGGGTTAAGCCTGACGAGCGATCCAGGCCCCGGCTAGATTTAGCGTTCCATTCTAGCTTGGCCCAGGCTTGATCGCAGGCCAGGGCGATATCGTAAATAAGTCGTATGATCTGAGGATGTCTTTACAATATCGCAAAGACATCGAAACGAAGGTCCGTCAAGCTAGCACCTCCACAATCGAATTTTTGAATTTTTCATAGCTCAGAATTTTGGGCCTTTTTTGGGCTTTTTTTGGGCTGAAATAAAAATTTTTGGGTTCCTTTACTTTTTTCAAAGAATCAATTTTCTTGTGGAGGTGCCAGTTTACATTAACCCAGCACCTCCACTTCTTTAAATCACTAAATAATAAAAATTCAATTACACCAGAATTTTGGGCTTTTTTTGGGCTCTTAAAATCCGCAAAAAAAAATTTTCCTCAAACCAACCCTTAACTTCCAAAATCAACCCCCTTCAAAAAATTGAAAATTTTCAGTTATTTATTAACGGGATATTTTTGGGCTTTTTTTGGGCTCCCAGAAAATACTCACTTCGATTTTTGGGCTCCAACACTTACAGTAACAAATTAACCCCATTGAAACACGCAGATATGAAATTGTCAAAAAATAACTTTTATTACATTTTATTACACTTAATAATACAAAATTCAATTATACCAGAATTTAGGGCTTTTTTGGGCTCTTAAAATCCGCAAAAAGAATTATCCCCAAACCAACCCTTAACTTCCAAAATCAACTCCCTTCAAAAAACTGAAAATTTTCAGTTATTTATTAACGGGATATTTTTGGGCTCTCTTTGGGCTTCCAGAAAATCTTGAATAAAGTCTCTGATCTTTGGGCTCCTCGAAAATGCACGCTACGATTTTTGGGCTTCAACCCTTAACGTCAAAAATCAACCCCTCTCTTCCACGCAAATACAAATTTGTCTGAAAATAAATTTTTCTAGAATTTTTCAATGGAAATACAGTCTCTGATTTTTGGGCTCCTCGAAAATACCCGATATGATTTTTGGGCTTCAACACTTAACGTCAAAAATCAACCCCTCTCTTCCACGTAAATATAACTTTGTCTGCAAATAAATTTTTGTAGCATTTTTTAATGGAAATAGAGTCTCTGATTTTTGGGCTCCTCGAAAATACCCGCTACGATTTTTGGGCTTGAACCCTTAACGTCAAAAATCAACCCACGCAGATACTAATTTGTCAAAAAATCAATTTTTCTAGAATTTTTGAATGCTAATAGAGTCTCTGATTTTTGGGCTCCTCGAAAATTTTTAATTTTTCATAACTCAGAATTTTGGGCTACTGTTGGGCTTTTTTGGGCTGCAATAAAAATTTTTGGGCTTATTTACATTTTTCAAAAAATCAATTTTCTTGTGGAGGTGACAGCTTACATTAACCCAGCACCTCCACTTCTTTAAAACACTTAATAATAAAAAATTCAATTATACCAGAATTTAGGGCTTTTTTGGGCTCTTAAAATCCGCAAAAAAAATTTTCCCCAAACCAACCCTTAACTTCCAAAATCAACTCCCTTCAAAAAACTGAAAATTTTCAGTTATTTATTAACGGGATATTTTTGGGCTCTTTTTGGGCTTCCAGAAAATACCCACTTCAATTTTTGGGCTCCAACACTTACAGTAAAAAATTAACCCCATTGTAACACGCAGATATGAAATTGTCAAAAAATAACTTTTATTACATTCTAGAGCTTGAATAAAGTCTCTGATTTTTGGGCTCCTCGAAAATACACGCTACGATTTTTGGGCTTCAACCCTTAACGTCAAAAATCAACCCACGTAGATACTACTTTGTCAAAAAATGAATTTTTCTAGATTTTTTCAATGGAAATAAAGTCTCTGATTTTTGGGATCCTCGAAAATAACCGCTACGTTTTTTGGGCTTCAACCCTTAACGTCAAAAATCAACCCGTCTCTACCACGTAAATACAACTTTGTCTGAAAATAAATTTTTGTAGCATTTTTTATTGGAAATAGAGTCTCTGATTTTTGGGCTCCTCGAAAATTTTTAATTTTTCATAACTCAGAATTTTGGGCTATTGTTGGGCCTTTTTTGGGCTGCAATAAAAATTTTTGGGCTTCTTTACATTTTTCAAAAAATCAATTTTCTTGTGGAGGTGCCAGCTTACATCAACCCAGCACCTCCACTACTTTAAAACACTTAATAATAAAAAATTCAATTATACCAGAATTTAGGGCTTTTTTGGGATCTTAAAATCCGCAAAAAGAATTTTCCCCAAACCAACCCTTAACTTCCAAAATCAACTCCCTTCAAAAAACTGAAAATTTTCAGTTATTTATTAACGGGATATTTTTGAGCCCTTTTTGGGCTTCCAGAAAATACCCACTTCGATTTTTGGGCTCCAACACTTACAGTAAAAAATTAACCCCATTGTAACACGCAGATATGAAATTGTGAAAAAATAACTTTCATTAAATTTTAAATCTTGAATAAAGTCTCTGATTTTTGGGCTCCTCGAAAATACCCGATATGATTTTTGGGCTTCAACCCTTAACGTCAAAAATCAACCCCTCTCTTCCACGTAAATACAACTTTGTCTGCAAATAAATTTTTCTAGAATTTTTCAATGGAAATACAGTCTCTGCTTTTTGGGTTCCTCGAAAACACACGCTACGATTTTTCGGCTTCAACCCTTAAGTCAAAAATCAACCCACGTTGATACTACTTTGTCAAGAAATCAATTTTTCTAGTATTTTTTAATGGAAATAGAGTCTGATTTTTAGGCTCCTCGAAAATATCCGATATGATTGTGGGGCTTCAACCCTTAACGTCAAAAATCAACCCCTCCCTTCCACGTAAATACAACTTTGTCTGCAAATAAATTTTTCTAGAATTTTTCAATAGAAATGCAGTCTCTGATTTTTGGGCTCCTCGAAAATACTCGAAAGCTCACACTTCGTACAATTGGCAAAATAGGAATAGCTCGGATTCGGTCTACTTTGTGTAAAAGCTGTCGAAAAAGTTAACGAAAGCTGTCAATTTCCTCGCATTAAAAATAAAAATGCTCCAAAATTAAAGGATGAAAGCATCGATAAATAACGAACACGAGAGACGCTTTCGTATTCACATATTATTTCATTTATTTTTCTAAATTTTTAATTAATTAGAAATCAAAAATTTGAGGGAATGTGTAAATTTATTTCCATCGGGTGTGTAATATTACACTGCTGTTCGAGGGTCCTTTTATTTACATCGCTAGAGGATATAATTTCACATATTTTTGTAAAATCACACAGTGGAGTGTATGATATTTACAATGATACAATATTTAATTTTCCGAAACTTTGTAATTTTACACAAATCTTTTTTTACAGTGTATCTACGTGGCAGAGAGGGGTTCATTCTTGACGTTAAAGGTTGGATCCCAAAAATTGTAGTGTGTATTTTCCAGGAGCCAAAAATTCAAAGACTCTATTGACATTGTAAAATTCAAAAAAAAATTATTTGTTGACAAAGTCGTATGTACGTTATAGAGAGGGGTTAATTTTTTATGTTAAGGGTTGAAGCCCAAAAATCATGTCGGGTATTTTCGAGGAGCCCAAAAATCGGAGACTGTGTTTCCATTAAAAAATTCTAGAAAAATTTATTTGCAGACAAAGTTGTATTTACGTGAAAGAGGGGGGTCGACGTTTGACGTTAAGGGTTGAAGCCCCAAAATCATATCGGATATTTTCGAGGAGCCCAAAAATCAGAGACTGTATTTCCATTGAAAAATTCTAGAAAAATTTATTTTCAAACAAAGTTGAATTTACGTGGAAGGGAGGGGTTGATTTTTGACGATAAGGGCTGAAGCCCAGAAACTATATCGGATATTTTCGAGGAGCCCAAAAATCAGAGACTCTATTTCCATTAAAAAATCATACAAAAATTTATTTGCAGACAAAGTTGTATTTACGTGGTAGGGAGGGGTTGATTTTTGACGTTTAGGGTGAAAGCTAAAAATCGTATCGGATATTTTCGAGGAGCCCAAAAATCAGAGACTTTATTTCCATTGAAAAAATCTAGAAAAATTCATTTTTTGACAAAGTAGTATCTACGTGGGTTGATTTTTGACTTAAGGGTTGAAGCCCAAAAATCATATCAAGTATTTTCGAAGAGCCCAAAAATCAGAGACTGTATTTCCATTGAAAAATTCTAGAAAAATTTATTTGCAGACAAAGTTGTATTTACGTGGAAGAGAGGGGTTGATTTTTGACGTTAAGGGTTGAAGCCCAAAAATCATATCGGGTATTTTCGAGGAGCCCAAAAATCAGAGACTCTATTTCCATTAAAAATTTCTAGAAAAATTGATTTCTTGACAAAGTAGTATCAACGTGGGTTGATTTTTGACTTAAGGGTTGAAGCCGAAAAATCGTAGCGTGTGTTTTCGAGGAGCCCAAAAATCAGAGACTGTATTTCCATCGAAAAATTCTAGAAAAAATTATTTGTAGAAAAAGTTGTATTTACGTGGTAGAGAGTGGTTGATTTTTGACGTTAAATGTTGAAGCCCAAAAATCGTAACGTGTACTTTCGAGGAGCCCAAAAATCAGAGACTGTATTTCCATTGAAAAATTCTAGAAAAATTTATTTGCAGACAAAGTTGTATTTACGTGGAAGAGAGGGGTTGATTTTTGAGGTTAAAGGTTGAAGCCTAAAAATCGTAACGTGTACTTTCGAGAAGCCCAAAAATCAGAAACTGGATTTCCATTGAATAATTCTAGAAAAATTTATTTGCAGACAAAGTTGCATTTACGTGGAAGAGAGGGGTTGATTTTTGACGTTAAGGATTGAAGCCCAAAAATCATATCAAGTATTTTCGAAGAGCCCAAAAATCAGAGACTGTATTTCCATTGAAAAATTCTAGAAAAATTTATTTGCAGACAAAGTTGTATTTACGTGGAAGAGAGGGGTTGATTTTTGACGTTAAGGGTTGAAGCCCAAAAATCATATCAAGTATTTTCGAGGAGCCCAAAAATCAGAGACTCTATTTCCATTAAAAATTTCTAGAAAAATTGATTTCTTGACAAAGTAGTATCAACGTGGGTTGATTTTTGA